>NW_024884822.1:10956597-10987408 GCF_019232065.1 Centrocercus urophasianus
CCTTCATCCTCATGACCCCGCTCCCTGGCCCAGCCTCCAGCCGACCTCCCCGCCGCCCCCCGCTCTCCTCCCGCTTCCCGGCTCCGTCTCCCCCGGGCCTCCCGAGCCCCGCTCCTACCCGCGGTGCCGGTGCCGGTGCCGCCGCCGCTCGACTGCACCAGGGGAGGAGGCTGCGGGCAGGAAAGTTGCAGCGGCTCCGCCCTCGGAGCGGGCCCGGGGGGGCGGCGGGCGGGGGCCGGGCGGGCCGGGGCCGCTGGGGGTGCCGCTGCTGGTGCCCGTACCGCCCCGGTACAGCGGATCGCACCGCACCGCGCGGGATGCGACGGGACGGGGCCACCATCCCGGTAGTGAGGGCGGCTCCGACGGCTCTGCCCTGCTCGTCGCAGCCCGGCTGGATCTGCCCTGAGCAACCGCGAGAGCAGCCCGAGCATCCCTTTACCCATCTCTCAGCACCCCCTAACCCAGCCCCGAGTATCTCCTTACCTCCCTGCCTTCCCGCCAGGAGCACAGTGGGGTCACGCTGATCCTGAGCCCCCCGGCACGATGGTGACAGCGCTGAGACCCATCTGCAGCACGCAGAGCCCTGAACGCTGCTGCGCTCCCCCTCTGTCTGCACCCCCGGATGAGCTCCTGGCCTTATTTTTTGCCTTTCTAATTTCCTTTCTTCCTGCTGCTCTTTGCTTTTCTGTGTTTTTCTGGTTTTTGAGGGAGCCTGGTGCTAGCTCAGCATCCCCCAGGGAGCGAAACCTTCTGTTTATTTGCACGCCAGACAGAGAAACCAGTCCTGCCTCCTGCATCTCACTGCTGGTGCCTCTACCCGGGGCGCCCCGAGAGGTGCCAACCCGTTGGGGCCGCTGGGCCGGATTACAGCCAGGAGATGGGGCTGGATGGGGCTGCTGACCCTGCAGGGTGGGTGCAGTGGCGATGCGCTCCCTGTGCCATTCCTGCAGGCATCGAGGCAGGGATGAATGCACCAACTTCAGAAATCGACAGATAAGGAGAAAAGGAGCAGATCCCCAACACCTCTAGGGGATGCTCTTGCAAATACCTCACTGCAAGGGTAGCCCTACTGCTTGGCTTTTACCCCAGCTCCAGAACCAGCCTGGCACCACTGACCCACAGCGTTATTGTAGGGCTGTTGCCAGGGTTTGGGACCCTCAGTGTCATCCTGCCCAGTGGCTCTGGAAAGTCTGACAGTCACGCAGGCAACGGATGGCAGTGATCTCACTCAAGGGGAGGAGAAAACGGGGCAGACGCTTTCCAGCAAACCTGTTGAGTTACTTTAAATTCCAGGCTGGCAGCAGAACTGCTGGATCGCTGCTCAGGATAGGAAAATGCTGAGCCCGGACAGAGCTGGGCCTGACCTTTCCCACTGCAGATCCACCATCCCAAACAGAGGGAGAAATGGGAAACGCTCTGAGTCCTTCTGCAGCCATGAAACGCGACGCTGCACGGCCGCACTGAGCCAAGAGCTTGGCTGAGGTTCCCACCTCCAAACTGTCATTCCTTCCCAGGGGCTGCTGGTGTGAGGGCGAGCACTGCCCCAGGATAGATGGGTTTGGGAAAGCCCATTTGGAGTCCCCAGGGCGAAGGGGCTGCTTTGGGAAAACTACTCCACAACGTCACCTGAGGGCTCATTCCCAGCAGGGATGTGGCACACCTGCCACTGCAGCTGAGATAACAGCTGGTGGGGGGGAAATAGGGCAGTGAAAGCAGGATTTAAAGATGGGTCCCATGGCTGCAGGGAGGAGTGGGAGTCAGCACTTCCCCCTGGGGCTGCTGTAACCCCATCTGGGTGCCTACACTCGGGTCCCCATGGAAGGCAGGCTGTGAAACAGGGCTCTGGAGCAAAGCAGTGTCAGGGAGCATTGCATGGAGTGACCAGCCTGAAATAAAGTGCTTAATATCTAAATGGGGGCCTGAAATAGAGATGGCCCGAAGCCACATAGCAGGAGCATCCATGCGGACTCATCTCCCATACGCAGCACAGCTGTGCCATGTTCTGGGTGAGGAGAGATGCCCAAATCCCACAGAGCACCCCAGGATCTGCCTCCAACCCTAGGGCACCCCTATGCCCTGCTCAGCTCTTGGAGACTGTGGGAACCCACCTGCTCCTCTCCACCCCTCCTCAGGAATGGCACAGATTCCTCTGATTTTTGAGGGCACTGAGGTCATCCAGAAATAAAAAAGCCCCAGAGCACAGCACCCACTGCCCTGGATGGGAGGAATCCCAACCACACTGTTTGCTGGGGATGCTGCAGCCCCATGACGCTGAGCTGCTTTACAGGAGGAAAAGGGGTCCTTACTTGCTTTCCTGGGCTCGCTGGAGGGAGCGATGAGGACGCGCTTGATCTTCACCAACCTCCACTCCTGGCTGGGGTCATCCATGAGGCTGGCTGCTGTTGGGGGCAGCTGTGGGGCAGGACTGGGGGCACAGAAGTCTGAGGAAGCTGCAGGCTCGGTGTTTGTGCTGCCTGTGGGGAGCTCAGGGTTCGGGACGTCCCCGCTGTCGCTCTCCTGTCGCAGCGGTGCCTTCAGCATCCTGCTGGCTTCCTTTCTCCACTCTCAGGGACAATGCTCAGTGACTCCAAAGATCCAACTGGCTGCTCACGGCCTGAGGCCTGGCTCTGCTCTGGAGTTGTCCCCTTCCATCTGAGGAGGAAGCAGGCACAGTCCTCACTCCTCAGTCCCTCGCTCCGTGTCTTCAGAGCAATGTCACCAAGGAGAGTTCTGCGTGTTTTTCTCTTTTCCAGCCCAACAGAGGACCTGTGCAAAGGAAAGGGGAACACTGAGCAATCCAGGCACCTCATGTTTGGCTCACGCTGATGCTTGCTCAAGGCAGGAGCCCCAGCTCCCACCTCCATCCTGCACCCGGCTCACAAAGCCGGGCCGTGTTTAACCATTGCATGACTCACAGCTCTGGGACAAGCGCCGACAAAGTCACTTCCCTCTGTTCTGCCGAGCAGAAATACTGCTGAGTGATGAGAGCACACAGCACTGCAGCCAAGAGGAAAGGTACGGGTTGGGAGCAGGGATCAGCACGCGGCACAGGATGCGGCTCAGCACTGCGGGGAAATTCCTGCACGCTGAGTCCAGAAGGGTTCTGCACGACCCAAAGCCAACCCCATTGCCTGGACTTCAATGATGCCAGCAGAGATGGCTCAGCACCACGTGTTGAGCTCAGGATCTCATCCTGCACTTTTCTCTTCTGAAATCCCTCCTCCCGCCACTATTCAATGTGGATTTGCAGAGGGATCCCAGCTGGGCAGCTCCCACCACCCACACTGAGCCCCACATGCTCACAGGGACCATTCTGAGCTCTGCGGAGCACTGCACTACTGCTGCTGTGCTGGAGCAAAGGGTGCTCAGGTGGGAGGTGAGCATCCAGCTCGCAGCCCTGTGGGCCCAGAGGCTGTGGGATGGTGAGCTGCTCAGAGCGCAGTGTGGCTTTGAAGCCCCTCCTGCAGCAAGACCCTGCAAGAGGAACCTGTGCTGCTCCTAAAGGCATGAGCTGCAAGTGGTGCCGGGGGAGGGAAGAGTGAAAAATACATGGAAATATCCCTCTGTTCACTAAATCTGGTGGCAGGGACACCTCTTGCTCTCCCCCCTCCCACTCAATGGGGTCTGACATGCACCCCCCTCTGCCTTCCTCACAACCTGCCACCCCTCCCCATCCAAAAAGGAAAACTAAAGTTAACTTTCCACCTCCCACACACAGATTTTTGGCAGGAGCTGCTGGCACTGAGGCTGCCAGCACTGCAGAGAGCCCTCCTCCCAGCTCTGAGCCCCCCCACACCCTGCAAGAGGATGTGGGGGACGCAGGGAACCCATCCTACTCCCATCCCATCGCAGGCACGTGGGCAGAAGCAGCGTCCCAGTGGGGCTCCCCTGTCCAGGGATGCTGCCTCATGTCCCCATCGCCACCCTCCACTCGGTTTCCATCATCTCTCAACGAGCCCAGGGGGGTTGTGGTGTGCAGGTTCTCGGGTTTCCCCAGGTCACACAGAGGGTCGCTGTCACTCAGACAGGACCCCGCTGCCCAGACTTTCAGTCCCCAGCTCCGGTCACAAGATCGGCGCCTTCCCTTTCCAAAATAGACTGAGTGCAACCCATACATCGGGGGATTTTTGCACCTTCCCTGTGCCAGCAGCTGAATGTCCCATGGGGGCAGCTTAGCGCAGCCTCTCCACTCCAACACTGCAGGTCCTGGCACTGGGGACCCTGGGACAGGGGCTCCTGCACCATTCCTGCACTGTTGGCACGAACCATGAGGCAAAGAGCCCCCAAGCCTGCTGCTTTATGCTGTAATAGGGCATTTCTCAGGGATCCTTTGGCACCGACCCTGTGAAGCAGAAGGCCAGGATGGGATGCGTCTCCAAAGGGCAAACCCCTGCAGGACCCTATTGGACCCTATTTCTTTAAGGGAACGCTGCCTCCACAACTGATACGGAGATGTCCCTGTGGTGTGGCTGTCACTTGGAGCTGTGCCTGGGCCACCCTGTGCCCGGCTGCTGTCACCTCTGCTGCAACCCAATACCACCCCAGGCTCCCTGCGGTCCCTTGCTGCTGGGAGCTGCCAGCACCATTCCATCCACCCCAAAACCCCACTGCAGCATCCCCAAACACTGCTAGGGCTGCATGGGGATGTGTGGGCATCAGGGCTGGAGGACGCTCCAGGGCAGGTCGCTCTGTCCCCTGTCCTCCTCAGCAGGGCCATCAGAACTTACGATGCCATTCGCAGCACCTCGTCTATGACTGCAGGCAGGGCAGGACCTGCTCAGCCCTGGGCAGGTGGCAGCCTGTCCTATATACTGCTTCCCTGGGGACCCTGTGAGGGCAGATCCCAGCCTCCCTTTGTCCCCCACGCTTCCTGGAGGTGAGGACAGCCCCACCCCAGATGTCAGGGGCATTCTTGGGGCAATTTGGAAGCAAAAAGCACCAGGTTTGGTGGAGATTTTGGGTGCCTGTGCCACCAAGGTGAGACCAAGGTGCCACCGAGGTGCGTGGCAGGGATCACATCTGGGAGCATTTGGGGACTGGGGCCACACATGTGAAACATAAAGCAGCACGTGTGTGAGTGCATGTTCAGCACTCAGCCCTCATCCTGGCAAAATTGCTGTGCAGTCCAAACGAAGCTGCTGAGGACACATCCCAGCAGCTCAGACAGCCTCTGGCCCAGCTCGGCTCTCCCTGTGCTCTGTTTTCTTTCTCTGCTTTTCTCTCTTAACCCCTTCAGGATCCTGCTGGATTGGTGCAGTGAGGCCACACAATCAAATGCTGCACAGCTCCTGCATAACCCTGGGGACTGTGGATGGGGATAGGGACAGGAGTGGGGGCAAGGGCGGGGACACTGGGACAAAAAACAGGGACAGAGAAAGGGATGGGGATGGAGATGGGGACAGAGACAGGGACACCGCTGCTCCCGTGGGTGGCTCTGCCGCCTGCAGGCACCCCAGTGCTGCTCTCCCTGCTTCCCCCAACCTCTTTCCCTCCCATCCTTTGGTACCCCATGGTACCTCCATCCCTTGGGGGAAGCCTGGCGGCACCCAGGCTCGCCGCGCTCATCTCTTCCCCCATCCCCACCATCCCCATTCTCCCTCCGAGAAGCAACCCCCCCTCTGCAGCCCTGTGGCCACCCACCCGGGGGCCGTGGCCACGCTCTCCAAGCTGTGCCCATACCTGTGTCCCCATTGTGCCCATACCCGGTCCCTGCCAGCAGCTCAGCTCAGTTCTCTTCTCCTGCTCTGCTCCAGCCGCTGCGGAGGGCAGGGAGAAAAGGGGGGAGAGGGGTGGGAGGAGGGGAGCGGGGAAATGAAACTTTAATAGCACAGAGCCCCTTTTGTTTCCCGGCATATGGGATATTTCATACATGCTGAAGGCATTAACCACCTATGTGCTTCTAGGGCCGGCGGCAGCAGGGAGCGCAGCACAGCTGGAGGCGGCCCCTGTCCCCCACATCCCTTCTTCTGGGGGGGGGGCCTAATTGCAGCTCCCTGTTTTAGAGACACACTTGCAAGGAGGGATGAGAACAGGGGGGCTGTGGGACCCTTATTAGCCCCCCATTGCCCTCTTGCCTCGGAGACACAGTGAGGACAGCCAGTCCTGCGGCGCTGTGACTTGTGCCCCATCTCACCTCACGCCCCCAGGCACAAAACCATCCCCAAGAGCAGCAAGGCTGGATTACACCCCTGGTGGGTGCCCTTGTGCTGTTTCCCCCTCCATCTCCCTCCATGGAATCCCTTGCCCATAAATCGGAGTGACATTGGCAGACCCTGGCATGGCGCATCGCTCCCTCTGCCCCTATAGGAGGTGTCAGCCCACGGGACGCCAGCCCGTGGTAAATTGGTACTTTGTGCAGTGTTGATCCAGGCGCACTCTAATTTGAAATAAAAAAAAAAAATAACGCAGCCAGTAAAGGGCCTTTATGGCTCTTCAGAGCTCGTAAAGCTGCGGTAAGGGGCCGGCAGGCTGGGGGCAGCTGGGAAAATTTATGGCAGGTTTGGGTGAGTTCAGCATCACAACTCTGCCGGGCCGGTGTGCCGGGCTGGACCCAAACACGGGGGTTTTTTTGGGGTTGGGTTGGGGGGGCTGTGCCTCCCAGGGACCGTGCTCACTGCTCGCCAACCCAAATGCCCCACAGGATTTCCCCAAACCTCCTTTCGGACTCATTTTTAACGGCGGACAGATTTTGCGTGGGGATGCTTCCCAAGGCTATGGGATGGATTCAGGCTGCACTACCATGGACCAAATCTGCGTGGACCCGCATGGGCCTGGCGGGCATCCCCACTGCAATCCCAGCATTGGGCAGGAAGAGCTGGAAGTGGGGCGGCCGTGAGAGCTGCAAGAATTGGGAGAGAATGGGAGGAAGCTGTCGGGTGGGGACCGTGCAGAGGAGGCGGGCAGTGGGGAAAGGCATTTTTCCTTGCCAGCGTCTTGGCTGCTTCGGTGTGAACTGCTATAAATTCGCTCCTTATCTCTCAGACCATTTCATGTTTTCATGAAAAGAAAATAGTCTGCAGGAAAAAAAAAAAATGCTCGCTGATAAAATATCCCTTTGGTATTGGGAGGAATGTGAAACAGCTCTAATCAGAGCGGGGCTGGGGCTGGGAAATGGCCGAGACGGGGCCGTGCCCCGGCGGGATCAACCCAAGGGCGTCCTGGGTGGGAGCTCCATACGCACAGCACTGCCACATGCCACCCCCCTGCCAACAGAGCTGTGCCCCCATCGTGCCCTATCTCGGCACTGCCACCCCTCGGACTGCACTGTGCCCTTGCGAGGTGCTACACCACTGCCCCACGTCCCCTCCGGCCCTGTCCCAAATCTCCGCATCCCCCCTCTCTGCAGAGAAACGCAGGCACAGCCGGCGTGTGGAAATAGGATGTGCGTTTCGGTGCCAAAACATGCACAGACGCACATGCCAGAAACGTCTGTGCCGCCGCACAGAGCCGCCTGTGTTTCCCTGGTTCACACAAGTGACTTTTGTTGGAAGGATTTGGCCCTGCTGAGGGGCTGCCAGGCATGGCTATGGTTGGATGTGTGCCCCCTGCATCCCCTCACCCATAGGTCCTTAGGGTTCAGGGTGCCGGTGTCCCCAGTCCTGTCCTGAGCCCCACAGTTGTCTGGGGCTGCGGCACAGCCCCATTTCCAGACAGTCCTAGCTTTCCCTGAGCTGGAGGTGGAAGAAAGCCCCTTTGTTCAGCTCTGCAAACAGTGCCCATGAGGCCGGTGGACCCCCTGACCTCAGCACCCCAAAACACAGCCAATGTGGTGCAGGGATGGGGCAGCCCCACTGTCATCTCCAGGTGCCTGGGGAGACCCATGGGTACAACGCGTATCTATGAGGGACGGACGGTGAGATGGATGATTAATAGCAATGTCTGGGGCCAATAATGGGAAATAATGGGGGGCGAGGGGTTGGCGTCAGGCTCAGCCTCAGCGCCAGGAGGAAGTAGGAGCACAAAGCAGCGATAACCGGCACAGCACTGCTCCCGTCGGCCCCGCAGAGTGTTTATGGCAAAGCCCGAGGTGAGTGAGAAATCCATCTCCCGCTTCCTGTTGATCGCTGCGAGCCAAGTGCCGTGCTTGGCCAAGCAGGATGGGAAGGGGATGCGGGTAGCAGAGAGCGGGGCAGCACAGAGCCCAGCCTTGGGGGCTGCGTGCATCCTGTGCCACGGGACAGAGCCGAGCTCCAGCAGCACTGGACCCCGTGGGCTCACACTGCAGCACCCAGGGCACGCTGAGGGCAGGAGCAGCGCCGAGCTGTGGATGCTGTTTGCTCCCTGAGTCATCGGCCGCAGTCGGCTGGGTCTGAGATCCGTCCTATTTTTCTCAGAATCCATGCGAAGAAGATGGGGAAAAGGTTGGGGGAAGGGGATCGCAGTCAGTGTGGCTGGCTGCTTGCATTGCCCAGCCTATCCATGGCCCCGTGGGGAGCAGGGTGAGGGGTCACACCATGGGGCTTCGGAGCTCCCCCCACTCTGTTGGGAGATCCCAAGTCCGGGAGTTGTAGGGGCCCCCATCCCGGCCAGGGGTGCTCATGTGGCCACCAGCTGCTTGGAAAGCCTTCCCTGGCGGTGGGTCAGAAGTACAGATTTTTATAATTATTAGTCCTGGTAATTTACCATAAGATATGTATTCCGGCTCATTCCAAAGCATCTGAATCGTGTTGAGTCTGCGGGTGGGGGCTGTGCGGGGCTGGGTGCTCAGTCCCCATCCTCTATCAATGGGATGCATGTGGTCCCAAAGAATACCCCCCACCCAGAGTGAGGTCTCACCCTGTGTCCCCTCCCCAGCACCCACGGCCGTCCCACAGAGGCCAACTCACCTGCACCGAGCCAGGACCCCCTCTCTGTGCTGGGGTCACAGGGATAGAGGCAGTGAGGGCTCCTGGGTGGTCACAGGACCGGGCTGTGTCTGGAGATGGGCTGGAGGATGGAGGATATCTCCCACCCCCCATTAGGATGGGGCCCCGCAGCTCGCTGAGCCCCCGCAGTGTATGTATGGGGAAACTGAAGCCAGATGTGCGCTGTCGGGACAGCCTCACATTGCCCTCCTGCAGCTGGGATCCGCCTCACAGCCCAGGATCCTGCTGGGTTTTCTCCTCTATTGCTCCACAACGCCCTGCAAAGAGCTGTGGGTGTCGGGAGGGGGGGAGGGGGATGCTCCGAGCTCCCCTCTGCATTATTAACCGTATCAGCCCTTATCCTTTTCCGTGGAGCTGTAGCTGCCAGGAGCTGCGGGTGCAGTGCTGCAATAGGATCTGAGCAACACAGTGCCCACTGCAGTCCCCACTCTACACTGGGATGGCTGCACAGCAAACCAGGTCGGGACGTCTTATTGCCATTTATAATCTGACTTTTTAAAGTCTATTTTACTCCAGCGTGGTTTTCTGGTTCAGCCTGTGACATTTACACGGGCAATTCGTATTTACAGTCCGAGGCACTGTAAATATGTGATCCATTTGTGAACGACTCCTAATGCAAAGCACACATCTTTCGAGCAAGGCCTGTGCATGCTCACAGGATGAGGGTTTTCCTATAGGTTTTATAATCCGGGGGTGGATGTACTCATAATAAAAACACACTGACATTTTTCAGATGCCGGAGTTCGGCTTTATTTTATCAGAAAATGTAAATACGTCACTGCGAATCACGAGACGGCAGGAGAAATATTTTGCATGGCCCTCGTTCAAGGAGAGGCTCTTCTTTAATTACTCTTTGAAAACAAACACGGCTCCAGTGCAGGTCCTTGGGACAGCAGACGGGACACGTTCTGCTCCCAGCACCAGGCACGGTTGGGTGCAAGCAGGCTTTGGGATGGGGCTGCCCTCAGTGCAATGCCCCATGTGCGTCCTATCGCTGTGGGAGCCTTCGCCATCCTGCTGCAGTGTGAAATATTTGCATCATCTGGATTTCGCCTGCTGCCATATGGTGCTGGGATGCCTTTCTCCCGGGGCTGCTCTGTGTTCTGTGCCTTCTATTATTTATGGGGTGTGAGCGAGCCCCGAGCCCACAGTGCTGAGCTTGTGGCCAAACAGGAGCTGGTCCTTGGCACCGGGATGCTCTGTGTGCCATTGCACAGGACCGGCACCACCGGCATTAGTCCTGGCCCTGGGATGCAGAGCGTCACACGGTGCCCAGGAAGGACATGGGATGTGCTGAGGCGTGGGGGTGTGTTGGGATGTGGAGATGGATGCACCGGGCTCGAGGTGCTCGGGGAGGCACCAAGCCCAGGGCTCCCCGTGTCCCTGCCAGTGCCCGGCTGGCCGCAGCCGCTCCGGTCCTGGCCCTCTCCCAGTCTGGATTTCACTTCGTTTGCACATTTTCTGCAGACACAGGAGCTGGAAAACATCATCAGTGCCAAGGGCTGGGGCAAGGGGACGGGGCAGTGGGAGCCTTCCTCCTGCCTGCACCACAGGGCTGCGTGAGGCACATAGGCACACGTCCCTTTACTCTCTCAGCGCAGAGTCCGAGTCCCCATCCCACCTGATCCTGTTAATTAAGCAATGAACACTAAGCAGCAGCTGGTACCACCTGTGGCAGCTGACTGGGCAGGGGGAGGGGGGGGGGAGGTGCACAGTCCTGGGTTGGATGGGAACAGGGGCTTCACGTCACCACAGGATCCCCCTTCTCCCACACATGTGCATTTTTGGGGGCCACGGGGAAGCAAACCCCAGGGATCGGGGACAAGGTGCACGCTTGGGATTTGCTGCAGGAGAGCCCTAAACAAAACCCCCTATCCCTGTGGGCAGCTGCACTGCAGGCAGCCTCCCCCCAGCAGCCCCGCACATCGTTTGTCACTAGGACAGGTTTGAACAGAGCCCGCCGCTGCCCGGCTGGGATTCATTAAGCCTCAGCTTCGTTTCCTCCAGCGTTGTGCAGAGGCCGAGAGGGAGGGGGAAGGCAGCAGCCAGGAGGGTTTTGAGGCCCACGGGGCTGCAGGGGCCATATGCAGCCGCCGTACAGCATGGTCAGATCCAGTGCTGGATGGCTGCTGCCACCTCGTGCATGGAGCTGAGCTGTGGGGCTGCTCCCACGCCACCTCCTTCATCCCCAAACCCACCCCAAATGCTGCGAGCCACTGTGCCACGGGGATGGGAGCACCCAGGGGGATGCTGGCACACATGGAGGTACAGGACAGCCTGGTTGGGCACACGTGGGTCATGTGCCGGCAGTCCTTGCACGCACACCATGGCATCCTGTGTGCACCCACATGGCACAGGTGACAACCTCCAAAAGGAGACCCCAACACAGCAGTCCTACATCTTGGGCACAACAGCACTGCAGTGAGTGGGCGTGCAGTACCCTGTGCAGCTGCTCCAGGGAGAAGAGCAGGAGAAAAGGCAAAAGCACAGCAGCTAAAACCAGCGAACCCCATTTTATTAGCAGTTAGTTGAACAGGACCTTACATTAGTGACCGGGACACTCTGAACGCAGCCCCAGAGATGGGCTCGGACGGAGCCAAGGGGGGCAGAGGGGAAGGGCAGACCCCACCCCTGTGGCCCCAGGCATGGCTACAGAGGTTCATGCAAAACCCAAAGGCTGGGAAGCATCACCGCCATCCAGAACCAGATGGAATGGTGGGGCAGAGCCCCTCATCGCTGCCACTCTTCCCCTGCACTGCCCTGGCATTGCTCCATGTGCAGGCACTGCCAGGGCGCCGCAGGAGGGCAGCCAGGGGGACCCCAGCTCCCTTTCTCCAAGAATAAAACACAAAGGGGCCAAACGTCCCCCAGGCTGGAGAAAGCATTTGTCCTCACCCCACCTCCCCACACCGTACCATCAGGCCACCTCCGGCCGCTCCCCAGCAGTGCTGCAGATGCCTTGGTGGCACAAATGGTAGCGGGGTGCCCTTCACAAAGTGCCCCCACCCATCCCTACGTACCACCAGGGCTCGGCCTTTCCCCAGCCTCCAGCTCACACACACCAGCAGCTTCATCCACAAGGAAACCTGGGCCCTTACCACATAAACCCATTACGGCTCAGTGTTGGCACTGCTACATACATGGATGCTCACACACTCATACACACATTCATACATGCACTCACACTCGTGCACTCACCACCAGGGCAGCCAGAGCCAGGGATGGGAGAGAACTTGCAAAGCCCACATGAAAGGAGGCAGCTCCTGCACATCACCATGACAAGTATAAAGACACATCTCCAGTGGGGAAGACTCCCATTATTTCCCCACTGACCTTTGTCCACCTCCCATGTAACAGCCAAACAGACCACGTAAAACCCTCAGGGTTTAGGTACAAATTCTGGCACTGAAGAAAAAAAAAAAACAAAGAACCCCCTGCAAAATCAGAACGAAACGAACCCTCCCCCCACGCCCCAACATTATTAAAATACTTTAGCTTTTAATATTCAAGAGGTTTGAAGTTCTCAGCATCCTTCCAACTGCCGTTAGCCCAAAGTCTGCCTCGTCTCCCCGAGGGCCCACGCTCCTGTGAGCTGTGTGCTGGGTGCGTGCCAGAGGCCACCAGGCACCTCTGGGCTTTACCACAGGAAACACCACAATTGTAAAACATTGCAGAGCAGGTGAGGGTCTGGGAGAACCCCCATCCCCTTCTCCTACTTGACAGCGGTCCCACCGCATCGCCCATGGACTGGGAAGAGGTTCAGATTGAAAACGAATGAAGATGAGCAAAGAAATAGCATCCGTGTCTCTGAAACAAGAAGACACCTTTTTCTTTTCAGGTGTTTTTAGAGCTGGGCTTTAGAGGAATCCAGCAAACCCCCACTTCCTGCTGCTGCGCTGGGTAGCAAGACGAGGTCTGAGTCACTGGGTGCACTGTCTCTCCACCAGCTCCTTTCTTCTGCTACAGCTCTGCACAAGTCACCTCCAGTGCACCCAAAGTTGCTCCTCTGTCACCAGCTGAGGAGGTGCAGAACGGCTCCAACGCTGCTCACAGCCCAGGGGACTTAGGGTCTGTTTTGAGCAGAAAAAGAGGGAATTTGTGCCAATTCCCTGTTTCTTCCATCAAAGCGGGGCAGGAAAGGACCTCACCATCAGGTTTGGGAATTAAAAAGATAAAAACAAAACAGAATGGATGTGGGGCAGACGGAGAGGTCACAGCGCTGGGACCACAGGGTCAGGCCAGCACCCAGCAGCCTTCAACACAGCCATCCTGCTCGAGGGCTCCAGCATCCCCTCGAAGGCTGCAGCTGGATATTGCTTAGGGATGTGATCGCAGGGCGACAGCTACCTGGTGCTCTGCAGCTCTTCCCGCAGCCAGGTGGGCAGCGTCTGCCCCATTTTGTACAGCAGCTTGGAGAGCTCGATGTTATGGTCCCTGTAATAGTCCCGCAGGAAGGCCCGTGACTGCAACGGGAGAACGGAGATAAGGGTTAACGGGACAGACTGCTTGTGGTAGGAATGCTAAGTCACTGCCCAAAACAGTGATTGAGCACCTGGTGGGAAGGCAGGCCCAATCCAAGGGAGCTCAGGTGTATGCGGTGCACCTGAGTGACCAGGAGGGATGGAGCCAGGATCCACCCACCCCTCCCCACACTTCATTTAAGGGCTGGCAGTGGAGGCAAGGGCATTTCTTGTTGGAGATCTCTGCCTATCTGAGGCCTTCTAAAGGTAAGCAGCTTTTTTTTTTTTTTCCTTTATTTCTGTAGCTGCTGCCTTTGGGCTCATTCTCATTTGCTGTGACTAATGTGCTGTGACTTTGCCACCCTACTATTGTCACGGTACTTTCCATCCTATTACAGCATTACAATGCTGCATCCAGATCCAACCTTAGCCTTCCTTTGCTACAGCACCATTCTGTGTCTAGGACACCATATCAGGACGCCCCGCTGAGGCTTTCTGCATACTCACATCTGAATCCATCTCAGGGTACTTCCTCCCTTTGCTCTTCCCCAAGCATTTGGTTTTGCCTCCTTCTAGAAGCTGACACCAGAATCCTTTCTTTGGGTCAAACCTGCAAAGAGACAGCTCTGCCTCACCCTGTCTGCCAACCCAGGGCACCCTGCCCCAGCCTTGATCAACAGTAATGCACTTCCCTGGGATATACAAGCTGGCTGGCAGACAAGTGTTGCTGCAGAAGTGCTGCTCTGGAGCCTATTTTTAATTTGCAGCTCAGCTAACATCTCATTATTGACCAACCTGCACAACAGGTTTACCATACAGCTGCACCATAAGCAGCCTGACAGAATTCATTTATTTATTACTTACACTACCTTGCATGAGAAAGCATGGGAGCCTGTGTGGGCTTTCATTATTACCTTCTCTGGCACCTCCAGCTTTGAATATTCTCAGGAGCTCCTCATCACCTGGGCCCAAATTTAGAGTGACCAAACACAAAGGCAAGACAGGCACAGAAGTAAACTAAATTCTTTTAGGAGCTCTGAAGGCTTCTGCTTCCTATGGTGGGCTTTATTGTCTGAAATGCTCCTGTGAAGGTGCCACATAGTAAGCACCAAAAGCAGGTCTGAGGGTGCTGCCCTGGAAAGCTTTGTGCTCCTGAGTTTCCCCTGAAATAAAAGGGAGCAACCCCTGATCTCTGCCCTCTGGAACACAGCAGGTGCTTTCCAGGCTGAGGAGTAAGGAAAGCTCAAGGTGGGACTTACGCCAGGGTCTTGTGGTAATCGATGAAGTTGGTCACACCTAGGAATTTCTGGACTGTTTCCATCACTTTGGCAGGTTCTGTTCGGAGCAGCTTGCCGTCCAGGACGAGAATCTGCAAGAAGGAAGGCAGGGCTGTGAGCTCTCACCTCCTGCTGGCTCTCAGCCCTGCTCTCCTGGGGCAAAACAACACCTTCTCTGCATATTTTGCCATCTCAGAGCTAAATTTGCCATGAGCTTGTGGAGGGTTCCCTTTCTAATGCCAACAGTGAACATGTGCCCAGGTGTTCACTTACACTAGGTGTTGGAAAATTGAATGCAAGTTGAAGTCAGAGCCAGGATTTATCCAGGACAAAATCAGAGCTTTAGCTCAGGGCTGTCTAACCCACAGAGAGTCAGGATTATATTACAGCAATTACGCCAGAAGTACACAATTAATAGACTTTATAAGGTTGAGTGATGATGGAAAAATCATTCAGCTGAGCAGAATCGCCCGACGTAGCCCATACCCTGGCAGCAGCACACTCTCCCCCTCCATGCAGGTCACAGCAGGGCTGAGATCTAACCCCAATTTCCCTTATGGACAGCTTGAAGCCAGGGGCAGCTTGTCCTGCTATTTTTATCCTGCTCTGGTGCTGCATTGATGCTGTTCAGGAGAGCGAGGCGTCAGGGCTGCCCTCCCTACCTGGTTGGCATGGTAGCTGTTCAGCCAGCGCTCGATGTGGGTGGCATACCAGCCTGGCACCAGGCAGCGGTTCTGCAGGGTCCGCAGCTTTGCAGCAGCCTCAGGCCCAGCTGTGATCACCTCGTGGAAGGTGTACTTCAGGGCGACCGGGTCGTCGTGGGCTCGCTGATGCTGTCAAACATGAGCAAAACAGGTTCCTGAGGCAGCCAAGAATGGGCACCAACTGGACCCGAACCCCAGGTTGCCTGCGAAGCACTACAGCCTCCCAAGAGATCAAAGTTGCCCCTGACCCAACAGGGAACTGGGCAAGAGGAGGGTTGGGTGGCTCACCTGATACCAGGAGTAGGCTCGATCTGCAGGGTTGATGAGGATTGTGATGACTTTGGCCTTAGAGAGCAGGGCTGCAGCTCGCCGGGGAGCCACTTCTGAGTCAAAGTAGTTGGCACTTTTCTCAAAGTAGAAGTCAGAGGTGGTGTTGGAGGGGATGGGGAAAAACTCCATGTACCTGAGGAAAGGCACAGCGTGAGGCAAGTGGACAGGTATCGTAACATATCCCCAGCGACCTTCTTTGCAGGTAGCAGTCTCCTGACACTTTGTACCAAGCACTGCAGGTGCTCAGAGAAAGACAAACTCTGGCCACCAGACAGAGCTGCTGTTGTCATGAGCGTGACCCTGCATGGAGCAGAGTGTGCAGTGGTCCCCAGCTCCTTAGACATGAGACTGACAGCCTCAAGGCAGCCTTGCTCCCACTCCCCAAGAAATTGGTGCTCCCAGTCTGTCCTCGTGACAGGGAGATGCAGGCTGACCTACCAGTCTATGCCCTTGTGATAGTTGTGTCCATTGAAGAACTGTATCTCCTCAAAGGTCTCTGAGCTGGGGTAGTTGCTGCTCAGGTCCGGGTGCATCCCCAAGAAGAGATAAAGGGCAGTTGTTCCTTCAGACAGAGAAAATGAGAGCTGACAGGACTAATTTCCCTTGCTGCTTTGCATGAGAGAGGCTCCTTGAGGATGTGGGGAACCCAGCAAGCCTCTTGCCATGCTCACAGCCCTGAGGGTGAAGGAATGTACCTGTTTTTTGAGGCCCAATGATGAGGAGCTTTGGGAATCGGTCACAAGTCTTTTCTTTGGACCAAATGTCTTTGTGACGCTTGTCTTCACAGGGATCCTGAAATGCAGAGCAGGACGGTTGGAGACAAGGCAGCCTGGGAAGGAAGCTGTGTGGCTGCTCAGTTTCCCTGCAGGGTGGCCATGCAAAGGTCTGGGTTTATTTCCAGGTCCTTGAAGCAAATTCTGTCCTAGCACCACCCGCGGAACCATAAAGAGGCAAAAAATCATTGCTTTTCCACAGGATAGCAGGAACATTTAGGTTGGAAAGGACCTGGAGGGGTCATAAAGCCTGCTTAGAGCAAGGCTGCCTTTATCTCATTTCCCTCTCCCCAGCATAGACAGAAAACGGGGGCTGCTCTCTCCATTCCTTCTGCACAAGGCATACCTGCCACAGAGGGTCCTTCTCCTCAGAGAAGATCTGGAAGTATTTCTGTGCCAGCTGCACAGGTGGCAACGTCTGCAGCTTCAGGTTGGTCCAGGAGTTGAGGAAGCGGACGAGGTGTTTGAAGGTGTACAAACCCAGGCGGTCATTGCCATAGTTGGACAAATGGGTCATGAAGATGCTGATCTGAGGTAGAGGATGGAGCAGGGGTTAGCAGGACCTCACCCAGCCGCCATCCTGCACTCACAGCCCTCTGCTCCAGCTGAGTGCCCTGGGGATGCTGCCTGCAGCAGCAGCAGGGGACGGCTCTGCAGGAGGTGCCATCCATGTGTCCCCAGGCAGCAGTACTCACAGGGTTAAGGAGCACCGTCAGGAACAGTTCGCCTCCATTGATGATCTTGTCCAGCTCACTGGAGCCACCAGGGTATTCGTTGTAGAAGATGGTGTGTGTGAAGAGGCCACAGGTTTGTCGGGGGAGGACCTGAGGAGGAAGAAAGATAGGTCTGGAGCAGGTGGAGGAGCCAGGGCAATGAAAAAGCCACACAGCCCCTTCTCCCAGGTTCAAAAACGGTTCTCAACCTCTCAAAGGTCAGGAGATCAGCTCCACTACCCCCTGATTTGAATTCTGCTACTCTCAAGGGATGTAGATGAACAGATGGGGAGGCCACAAAGTGTCCTCATTAAAGTTCTGTGCAGGACTAGCAAACATGAAGAGAATGCAATCCTA
Organism: Centrocercus urophasianus; assembly: GCF_019232065.1. Classification (NCBI taxonomy): domain Eukaryota; kingdom Metazoa; phylum Chordata; class Aves; order Galliformes; family Phasianidae; genus Centrocercus; species Centrocercus urophasianus. The sequence continues at coordinate 10,974,076 of NW_024884822.1, forward strand.
TCAAATCAACAGTCTCCTTTGGCTGAAGCCAAAATAGCCAAGCCATCCAGAAACCACAAATCAAAGTTTTGGTGGAGGAGGCAGAGAAGAAAAAGCATCAGAGATAACAGCTGGCCACCTACCATGATGCCGTTGTGGATGAAGCCACGGCGATAGCGAGCAGGTTTCAGGTGGGGGTATTCTTCTGTGCTCGTGACTTTGATTGACCAAACCTGCTTCCAAGCTTCATACAACTGCACGTGGACAGGGTAGACACCAGAGTGGTGGGGGGCCACTGCATACCCCATGTCAGTGGGGATGCCATGCTCCTACAGGAAAGAGATTGGAGATCGGGTGACTAGGGAGAACCCAGAACCACCAGCTGCCAGCTCAACACAGTCTCCCCCAAGGATTGTCCCTTCCCAACCATGAACTGTCCACCTGTGTCTTGATGAGCAATAAGAGCTGGGCTGTTCTCATGCATCTTCCCCTAAGCAAGGCTGCCTCCAGAAAAAGGAGTTCAACAGAAGATTTGTTGGGTGGACACTTGCTCCTTTTGGAGTCATTTCTGCTTTCACAAAGAAGTCAGCAGCAGCAAAGCTTATTGGTGAAGATTGTGCAGAGGAAACTATACAGGACTGCAAATTGATTATAACAGTAGATACAAAGCTACTTGGAAACTTTCAGCTGAATACCTGCCCATCTCTTCTAGCACAAGCAGAAATGTTCTAGTCTCACGCCTTAATTAATTAACAGGGAATGAATTCAAGTTAGGTGAAGAGCCATCTCTCAGACTACCAGATCCAATTATTATTGCTAGGCCTGACTTTCAATAGATTTGGATTTGAGACAACTGTGAGCAAATCAGTTGATCACAGCACGAGTTGGTGTCAATGCTGACTTTCTGTAGGCCACATAAAGGACTTTCCAGGAGGATGGACAATCTCCAACCAAGCCAAAGGTCAGAGCTCGCCCTTACAAAGAAAATGAGTCCCTCGACAACTCAGCCTGCAGAGGGAGTTTCTAGCAGTGAGATCCTTGCAGGCACAGCCGCTCTGACCCCACTCCAGGATGCCACATGGGCCAGCTTCAGTGCAACACCAAACCACAGCGTGCTAAACATAAACCTCAGGCTTGGTTAAAATCCAGCACACAAACCCAAGCGATTGCTGCCTTCTGTAGTGCTGTGGGTTTGATCTCTGCATTCCCATGAATGCTGCCTCAGAGCAGGCAGCAGCACTGGCACAGCTGCAGCCACACAGCTGGAGTGGAACAACACACGGACAGCATTTCCCAGTCAGCAGGCACTCGGGCAGCTCATTGTGACAGAGGCACATTGGCTGGTGTGGATAAGTATTTTTGCTCCGAGCATTAGTGTACAAATGGATTTAACCACTGAGTTACAAAGGCAGGGTGCTGAGCTTCAGAAGATCCTCATCCCAAATTTACACCCAGGCACAGGGGGTTCCTAAGGCTCATTGTCATCAGCTCCCTTTGCTCCAGCAAGCAGAGACTGTCATCCTGGGAATTAAAGCTCTGTCCAAGGAGTTCGGAGATCAGCCTAGTGACCACAAGAGGCCAAACCCATTCTCTTTGATTTCTCAGCCTACAAAGGCCTATTCGTACCCCCTCATCCCATCCTCCCCCCAATAAAAGCATCCCCACCAGTGGCATCTTACTCACGACAGCGAATTTCTTGTTTAAGGTCATCTGCTCAGCAAGAACCGACTGGTTGTGGAAAAGGTGAGGCTGCATGTGGCTCCACATGTGTGGGAACCACCAGAACTCCCTCACATAGGACAGCAGCAGATCATCACCTTCATCCTCGGCATCAGTACCTGCAGGGACAACACTTGTTTGTCACTGCAGTGTATGCAGAGCTGTATAGGGTGTCCCTGGGATGAATGAGCGTTCCATACAGAGGTAAGAGGACAGATACAAGGTCCTAGCATGGGGTGCCAGCTCCAAGGAGCTCTCTTGGGGGCAGTGGGAAAGCTCCTGGAAGTGATTTGCCCCATGAACACCTCACCTCTGCTAGCTAGGCAGACTGCTGTGCAGCATAGCCTGGCCCAGGGACTCCTGCAGCCCTGACATCAGTAATGGACTGATGCATGGAGTGATGCCCTTACTCTCCTCACCTGTGTGGAAGAATTTCCCTGAGTATCCCAGGTTGAAAGTGAAATTTGGGATGTGGGTGCGCAGCTCGTTCTGTGTGTCAAACAGTGCCTGAGAGGGAAAGAGAAAGCAAAATATCCTCAGTCAGCGGCAGCAAGGGACAGCTTCATAACCAGGCCTCTAGCAAAGCCCATATTAAGGCAAGAACCCATGCCTCTAAGCTCTCTGGAGAAGAGACTCCCATAAGGAGAATGCTCTGAGGACAAGGAAACTCACCCCTACAGTAAAAAAACATCCCATCCCTCACCCTAGTCCCAGGTACCCCCTGCCCATCCAGCCAGACTCTAACAACAGCACCTTGACATCTTCCACCTTCATGCGAGTGCCCTCCTTGCCCACAAATATATCATCAATGTCCACCAGGATGTAACGATCGAGGGGCAGGGAGAGCCTTTTCCCTGTCAGGAAGGAGACGGCATCCACAAAGACCAGCTTGTGCAGCCAGAAGTTGAGGTTGTTGCCAAAAAGCACCCTCTGGATGCCATCGTGGAGGCCCAGGTCCTGCATCACTGTGGTGTGCAGCGCTGCATCCACGCTCATATGTGGGATTGACTCGGCTGACTTGGTCTTGGCCAGCAGGACGGGCTCGTAGGTGGAGTGGTTGGACTGAAAAACAGTCCAGTCCTCACCGGGGAGCACACCCTTCTCCACCTCACTGGGCCTGGTGATGTAGAGGAGGGGTGACTTGGGGTTGATGCTGCAGTCCTTCAGCGCCAGGTTGGAGTGGAGGAAGAGGGGGAAGCCCTTCAGCTGTGCGCTCAGCAGGCTGTTCTCATTGGCCTGTGAGGAAAGAAAAGTGTTAAATGAGATGAGACAGAAGCTTGGTTGGGGGACTGGGGGAGAGGAGCAGCCTACCACCCATTCACAAACAGCTCCAGCCTGCTCCAGGCTGCTCCAGGCTACAGCCCTCACTCTGCACTCCAGACACTGGGGTCCCTCTCCTATTTGTTGCCCAAATGTGGGATACCCTCACCTGCAGCCACCTGCAAATCTGCATTTCCATTCCCTGCTCTCCCACCACAGCACTCTAACAGGACAAGACAGTCAAGGAGGACCTGCAGAAGGACAGCCCTGGGCCAAACTCCTCCAGACATCAACACCTGTGGCCACACGGGCTCCATTTAACCTCAGCCCCTACCACATAGGCTCAGCTCATCCCACACACCCCCATACCTTGAAGAAGCCAATGATGCCCACGCCGTACTCCACGCAGTACTTGTCCAGCAGCTCCCGATTCCAGGCGTCCAGGTTGACGTATTTGAGGATGTTCTCATAAATGATGAGTGCAAAGCGTCCCCGGTCTTTGTCAGTCAATGTGGGCATGTCCCCCTTTCCAGGGGCAATCTCTGTCCTGTACTTGAAGCGGCTTGACTCCAGAATGGCCACAATCTCCTGACCCAGCTGGGAGTAGAGGCTCTCCACAAACACCAGCACCAATGGGTCTGTGCGGGAGGAATCGGCCACTTTGAGGGCCTTCAGTGGGAGCAAGCGGGAAGGGGCAACCTTGGGTTCATCACAGTCCGGCCCTGGCACATCCCCTGAGGGCTCCAAGCCTCTTTTCCACCCATATAAATAATATGCTGAGACAAAAACACTGAGCAGGCAGAATGCGAAGAGCAGGAGCAGCACGACCTGGGGAGATACCTGTCGGATACCCCTACGGGCCTTTGCCAGCACAGTCATCCTTGCATCCACAGGCAAGTTGGGGCCCCCTCCCCTGCCCTCTCGAGCCCCAGGGGAGGGGAAGAAACGAACACCACCGCAAAAAAAAAAAGGGAAAACAAACTGGAATTATACTGATAATAAATTAAAATACTAGCAGGGCGCCTGTGCGCACACAGGGTTTCTCCCCTCCAGCAGTCCAGCGTCCCTCGCCGTCCGCTTCATGTCACCATGACAAACGTGCTGAGAGTCCCCGTCCACAGCCGAAATCCCATGGCCTCAGTGGGGCGAGGGGGCAGCGGGAGGCCTTGGTGTGGGTCTGGGCAGACATGCAGGCATGGCGGCTCCCTGGGGTGCCTTCCAGCAGCTCCACGTGCAGCCCTGTAAGAGAGGGGAGGTGAGCTCGGGCACAGCGTGGCTTGGCTTTCTACAAGTGCTCTCTCACTGAGTTGCCGGCATGCTGGGGCCTGTGGCCAGCGTGCCAGGGCAGGATGCACGTGTGCTGCATGCCCTGGGTGCCCAGAGGGGGTAGGAGCGTTCATGGCCCCCCACGGGCCCCCAGGGCTCTGTGAGCCGGCAGAGCCCTTCCAACAAGCAGCCCTGCTCCTCCCTTCCCTGCTGCGAGCATGTGGCCCACACCCTTTTATTTTGCACGGGCTCCAAGGCTTTGCAAACGTATTCACCACGAGCAGCATCGGGGCAGAGCTCACACATTCGTGCTGTGATGAAGGTCCGTCGGGGCACAACGTCCCTGAGCCGCGCCGCCCTCCGGCACAATGCACTCGTGGGACACGGCTGGTGGCAGGGGAGGGCTGTGGGCAGGAGGCCAGCCAAGGTCAGTGAAACAAAGCCTTCTTCTGAGGGAAAAGCCAAGGCCAGCAGGAGCGTCCACGTGGAGCCAGAAGGACCTTGGGATTGTTTTTCTTTTCTCTGTGAAAGGCCAACTTGAAAAAGGGAGAAAAAAGAGCAGACGCCACTTGCTGGTGAGTAGGTCCTCCTGGGGCACCAGCCCGCTACTGGCTGGGCAGAGCTCTCTACACACAGCCCCCGGGTGCTGTGAGAAGGAGTTTGTGCAATCAAAGCATTACAGGGGATTGGGAGAGAGATAAAAATAGAGCTCTGGCATCCCGGCCGCAGTGGCAGACATAGAGAAGGGATCTGTCCCTCGCCCCTGCCCTTGGCATGGCTCAACCCTGCCCAGAGACAGCCCGAAAGGGCAGCCCAGCCCCTTGCTTTCACACCTCGCAGGGTGCTGGGACTATTCATAGCTCCCTTGGGAGCCCTTCCCCAAAGGTCTGGGCTGGGAGCATAGCTGTGCAGGGCTGCACAAGCGTGGAGCGGCCGGACAAATATAATCCAGACAATAATGGGATTAAATGTGGCCATCTGAGGAGTAACCAACCTATAATCCATCTGAGTGGGTTACAGGCTGCGACTTTGCGGGGTAATCCTGTCATTCCTGCCCTTACCTGCAGCAAGGTCTGCTCCACACCCGTGCTGCACCCCTCTTTCCACACCTCTGAGCACAGCAGAATAAAGGAAAAAAAGCCAAAAAGCGCTGTGTGTGCGTTAAGGGAAAATCCATCCTCCCTGACAAACCAGGGAGAGCTGGGAACACGCCTGCAAGCATCACATCCTGAACGCAGCACCCCATTCCCCATGAACCACATTCCCTTATCAGAAGGGCAACGCAAGCACTGGTGCTGCCGTGTTCCCATGGCTACCGGCAGGGAAGGGACAGCCAGTGGATGGGGCATCACCACGGCAGGTGACAGCGGCTGGGGCTGTGCATCCATCCATCAGTGCTTGTCAGCAGACAGGCAGATGCGTTTGGGAGCAGGGGACAGGCAGCTCCCACGGCCACAGGGTTTGGTCCGAGAACAGAAGTCCCAGAAACCAGCAATTTTGTTGTATTTTTTGAGAAACAAAAATTTGAACGTGATAATAAAACAGAAAAAAATAACCTCCAGAAGAGCTGGAGAAGTGGCAGCGGGAGACAAACTTCCTTTTAACCTGATTTCAGAAGCTGCTCAGGTGCCTCTTAAAACCACAGTGGTTACCTTAAAAGACACCAGCTGAAAACTACAGCTGGAGCACCACATGCAGCCCTCGAGCCCCAGAAACACCGTGCTGCGCCGACCAATGCTAAGCCGGAGCAGCACAGAAAGGATCCCAGGAGGAAAAGCTGCTACCAGTACCCTTTTCTCTTTGATTTTTGTCCAAGCTCATTGCATGGGCTCTCCTGGAAGCCCATGTTCCTGAAGCTGAGCCTGCCACGCTCCCCACTGTGCCTGCAGGCTCAGCAAACCCACCTCTGCTCGCTGTGCGCAGGAAACCTCTCGCCTTCCCAGCCTCAAAGCACGGCTTCTGCAGCACAGCCGAGCTCTGCTCCCACAGTGGTAACACAGCAAGGCACTGAAAGGGTCTATGAAAAAGGAGGGGTGAGGGCATAGGGCGGAAGACACAAAGCTCCCCATGAGGAGCACCCTGCTGCAGGCTGCCGGCTGGCTTAGGGCCAGCGGTTGTAATCCGGGAGGCTGACAAACAGCATCAGCATCACAGCAGCTTCTCCAGCACAGCCACACACCCGCCCAAGCCACGGCCAAGCAGTGCAGGACAAGCACCCTACAGCTTTGCTCTCCTGCAGCGCATCCTCTGCTGCCACCTTCCCACAGCAGCACATGCTTCCTGGTGCATCCCTGCCTGCCACAGCTGTTCCTGGTGGGCAGGGAGGTGGGACAGCCCTGCCTGAGCTCACTGGCCACCTGAGATTTTTTTATTTTTCTCTCCCAGGTAGAAATGGGGAGAAACTGCCAGAAAGCGGGCTAGAGGGAAGAGAAGCTTACCATTGCCAGCTGGACAGCCCAGGGATGGAGATGCTGGTACTTCCCAGCTGGAAAACCAGAGAGGGACCAGGGGATGAAGCCACTTCCATCACCAGCACACAGTGCTCTCCCTTTAACTCCCAGTGGGATTTGCAGAGATGCAGTGGGAGGATTAAATATAAGAAAGGAAGTGCAAATAGATCTGGAGGAAAGAGAAGGGCTGATAGGTCCCAGCAGACACGCACAGCAGTGTTGATTTATCAGCAGTACAACAGGTCCAGCCACAGGTGCAAGCAGAAAAGATCAACATGGTTCACAAGCCAAATAAATCATCTATCCCAGCACAGGATGCGAGCTCAAATCACTGATGTGACATGGCCAAGGGGAGCTGGATGCTGCTATCACCCGCTGTCCCGGAATGCTCAGAGAACTGCAGGCACATCCCTAAGCAGTGGGGCTGCTGAAGTTGTGGGGCGCTGTGTAAGTGCTTACCAGCAGGGCTACATCTCCCCTCAATGGGAAGAACCTGAGATGGGAATGTGCTCCCCAGAGCCACGGCCCTGCTTGGCAGAGAGCTGCCATGCGTAAGCAAGCTGGCGAGGTTAAGCCCAGATGGACAAGGATTTAGAGGAACGACATACGACTGTGTTGCTTAGCTCAGCAATTCACTTTGCTTGCTCCATCACTTCCCTTCGCACATCCAAGCTTTGGCCAACCCCTCTGAGCTCTCAGACAAGCAAGGCAGACGCTATTCTTTGACCACCCTGGAATGTCCATCCCCAGTGGGACTGCAATGCCACCCTGGCCATGCCCCATCTCTCCTCCATCTCACACAGCCCTGCCCGGGCAGCCCTGGGAATCGCGGGCTACCTGCAGAAGATGCACAAAGCCAGCCTAAATGATTATTAATAGGTTTGAATTCCCTCTACAGGGAATTTCCCCTCTCTCTGTTGGTAATATTTAGATCTTAAACCATTGAACTAAGCACATCCTTAGAGAGGAGATTAATGCCATCATATTATTCAAGACACAACCGTGAGCTTAAGACAGGAGAGTGTGCATTAGAAATGAAGAAGTAACCAGCGTGAGAAATCTCCCTTTAAACATTCACTTCTGCATCACTGCTTTATCAGCCACTGACTGCTGAAGGCTTTTCCCCAGCTGGGTGGAATGCTGGCTGTGGGGAAGCTGCTCCAGTAGCCCCATGCCACTTTTGGTACAAACAGTCCCATTTTGGCCAATCTGGCCCTGGCTCTTCCTGAGGCGACCTGCAGGGCCGCTCGCTATCAGAGCAGTTTTATAATGCTGGATAAGGAATGCCTTAGCAGTAGATTACATGGGCTTCTTAAGTACTTAACAAACAGTAGTTACAACATGCCAGGGATAAAAACAAAGTGCTTACCGGCGGGGCCACGGCCCCAGCCCAGCTATCCTAAGGACAGCAGCATGGTTTTCCCCATCCCAGTATCCCAAAGATATGAAATAAAGGATGAGCACACCGACGTGCAGCCCCAAGCTTGGGGTGCCAGGGATGTGCTTGATGTGATAGACTGAGCAGCAGCAAACAAGAGAGCACTGGGAAAATGCACCTCAGATCCACTGAGGGTCTGGGCAGCAGGACCATCGGGGTGAACCACTGTGGCCAGGGCAAGCCCTCCCTCCTGCCCGAGCTGCTAGACGAATGATGCACCCAGTAGAAATGGTCAAAGTGCTTCCCATAAAGAAGTTATTTTTGGCCACAGTGTCTGGCTCCGAAAGAGACATTTTTCACCCAGACAGCCCCGTTAACGCTTGGGTTTTACTGGAAAAGATGGAAGTAGCGTTTTGCTCAGGTTTCCTACAAAACCAGTCGTGAAAATGTTTCTCTTCTCAGAGTGGGAAGGGAAAGGCAAGTTTTGGTGCAGTGTTTTTTGCCCTGGAAGCCTCAGGAACACCCTCATTCATGAGGAATTGGGAAGCGGAGCTTGGGGAATTCTCCCGAACCTTAATTGAAAGAGACGCTTAACGAGGAGAGTTTCTTTTGTCTGTTAATTGAAACAGGTTCTTACTGACAAAACTCGCCGTGAATTTTAAGTGGGCTCGCAGGGGGGAAAAACAATCCCCACAATGAATCCGATTTTACTGCTCTGAAATGTGCCATGACAATTCTTCTGGTCCTCCAAGCGTCCGAGAGCCATTCTGGATAAGCAAGGTCTGAAGTTCAAGCATCATCAGAAAGAAAAAAGAGTGAAGGAAGGGAACCTTATATGAAGTTTAATATACAGGGGTAGGCAAGGAGCCACAGGCTGCAGTGTCACCTGCTCACTGTATGGGGACACCAACCCAAATATACACCCCCTTGAGAAGGCCCCAGTGCCACCTTTTGCTACTTGCAACACTTCGCTCAACCAGAGTTTTGCTGGTCCTGTTGTAAACAGAGGGGGAGGGAAGGCTTAGCTTAGCTGCAGAACGTGGATCATGCAGCACACCCCCAAAAATCTACAGCCCCTCGGCCAAGCAACATCCCCAGTCTGCTGCTGCTGCCCAGGCAACACCACTGGAGCCACTGGTACAGAGCAGCTGCTTCTTTTTCTTGACAGCTTCCCATGACGAGGAATTTGACATCTGCAGGAGACCAGCCTCAACCAGTTGCAGAAGAACCACCAGCTGTTCAGGGGACAGCAGGCCTCCCCGCCATACACTAATCTGGCCCCAAAATGTCACTTTTGCAAATGAGCGTCCATAAAACTGCAGTGCAAACTAACTGAAAGCATCCCTGGGAACCACTCAGGGCTGCAGCGAGCCCCTCGGTGCCCAGGACTGGAAGCAATGGCTGTGGCACTGTGTAAGCTGCCCCCTCCTTGAGGGGCTCTGGAGATGCTCCCTCTGCTCCCATCCATCCTGCTTTGGCTGAGGGCAGCCCCTGAGTGCTCACAGTGTGTGTGGGATTAGGAGTGCAGTGTCCAACGCCCGCAGTGGGTGCAGGCATGCCCTGGTGTTAGCTCTTGATGGCCGATGCTTGGAGATGCTGCCTCCAAGGTCAGGGCCAGGCCAGGCAGAGGTCGGATCTTTTCTTAGATCAATGAATGCAGTTGGAAAACCGGGCACAACCCAGACAGGAGGCACTCCTCATGCCCCAGAGCACATCTGTTTTTTCCTAAAGGTATTAGCTGGGCTAATAAAAGGTATTACTTCTCCAGACAAACTTTGCCACCCTTCAAAAGTACCCGAGGCTGTCACGCTCTCCAGCCCCGCAGAAGCACAGGCAGCAGGTGCAGAGCATGGCAGATGCTTGCAAGCTGTGGTGCTCCCTTCCATCGGGGCAAGGCAGGAAGGAGCTGACCCCTATGGGGAGGACATGTCCCAGCCAAGCAGCTCCAGCCCCAGCCTGCAGCCACATGCAGGATTTACGGTTCAGTATTGATTCATCTGCTGCAAGCCCTGCCATTACAGTCGATGGCTTTTGCAGGAAAACAATATGAATCATAAGCTACAGGCTGCCCTCTCCCTACATCCGCGCTGCGTGACTCACCCGACATTTCCAGGGGTCCTGCAGCAACAGCTGCTCTGCTGCTCCACAGAGTTGGGTGCATGGTGCTTAGAACATGCTCAAATGGGGACCAAATGTGCACAGCCCCCCAGCCCCAAAATCTGCAACGGTCCCCAAGGAAGCAGCACTGAACATCGCCTCCTCCCAAACCCCACAGACACATCCTCCTCTCCCCATCCCTGGTTCTAAAGCCATCTGTGCACAAGGGACAGCATGCTGTAGAAATGCAAAAAGAGACACCTCAGCCAGAAATAGCCCATTACCCAAGGAGCCCAAGGGTCCTGAGCTCCAAAAAGTCCATTCACGCAGGGCTAGGAACACACATTAGATAGATTGGAAACCATAGCCTTTCATGACCATAAAGCAATTGCAAGATATAGGACCTTAATAACTTGTTTCTCTCTGCTTTGAGCCCTAACATAATTCTAGCAAGACTTAAGTCAACAGTCAAAACTAAAAGAGATGAAAGAAAATAATAAAGTCCACATAGCAGATAAAATCTCACAACCAACCAATGCCTTATGACCAACCCCACTCAATGACCCCACACTGCACACAGCCAAAGAGCAGCTACTGCGCAATGGCCGCACACCAGGCAGCACCTTGCTACCCAGCTCCCCTCATCTCAACTTACAATCATGAAGAGACAGCTAACAATGTAATTTTCCTGGAGAAGCAACCCCATGGAGCTGTCACTAAAGGATTGTGTCTGCCTTGCACAGGGGAAGCCCTGATACCCAGCACAGCCCTCAGCTCACCAGGACAGCAACCCTCTATCCCCTGCAGGGGTTTGGGCAACCAGAGATGTCCCCAAAACCAGAGAGAAGCAACCTGCAGGCGGAGGGGCAGGTGCTGCTGGTGACACTGCTGCAGCAGGGACACGCTCGGCTGTGCAGCGTTTTACCACGACACGTTCCTGAAAAAGATATTAATCATTCTCCAGGCTCCAGCCTAGTTTCTGACTTGCGAGGCATCTTTTTTTTCTTCTGTTTAAATTACCACCAACAGAGTATTAACATACATCCTGTTTTAAAGTACTGACAGCTCGACACGGAAAGAAAAGGGGAAAAAAAAATGAAGCAGCTCACAGTCTGCTTAACAGGGACGGGTTTCCCATCCCCACCAAAACAAAAACAAAGCAACCCCACCAGCTTCCCAAAGTGAATGGGAAAGGCTTCGCGTGCCTGAGCTTTCTGGCCCTGGGGATGCACAACAGGGGAATGTTCTATGGCTTTGCAGGTGGGATGGCACAGCCAACAGCAGTGTGGGCACCTGTGGGATGGGAGCCTGGGGGTGAGCTCAGGTGATCCCGGAGACACACGGGCATCCAGAGCCACAAGCATCGCTGTGTCCTTCTTGGTTATTCCCAAAACAAGCTCTGACACAGAGGGAAGATACTCGGCCACCCCACCAGAAGCCAGCAAGGTTATTTTCCTGTCTTACCAAGCCACGCACGTTTTTTTCTATTGTTTAATTTCCTTCTTCTCCACCCACGGCAAGTTCACTCAGAAGCAAGAAACTTATTTCCTATTGAATCCATCCTGGTTGTTTTATTTGGAAAACAACGACTTCCTCCGCTGCGGCCTCGTGTGCAGCTGATGGAGTGGGCACAGCGCTCGTCTCCTGGTTCACACCTCAGTCCCGGGTGAGCCAGCTCAGCCCCAGTTAAAAAAACAACACAACGCTCTAGAGATTAAAGTAACAAACATGCAGCTCTGTCGCAGGAAAAGCCGCTGCGTGAAGGCTGTCAGTAACAAGGCGGTGCTGCGAAGCGCTGAGCACAGGGAGCAGCAGCCACACAGCAGCACCAGTGGGAGCGTGGGAAGGGAAAATCCCTGCTTGCAGGAGGCTGCAATGATGGGATCCAGTCCAGGGGGAGCACAAGCCTTCCCGGTGACACTGCTGGAATGCCAGGCAGGGGACAACCTGCCTGCACAAAGGCAAAGGTGGAGTCAAAAAACAAAAGACTTGGGCTGGGGGATGGATACAGCTATACATTAAAGCTCCAGGAGTTCGCTGGCAGCTGAGTAAGTGCAAGGATTTCTTCTAGAGGGGATTAGGTGCTTTATGGAGACTCAAGACACTCCAAGGAGTGGACCATTACAGCAGTTCTTGGCTGTGCTGTTCGGATCTCTTTTAATCCTTTATTATTTTTAATTAATGCTGTTTATGATCCTCACGAGCAGGGACACTCCAACCTACCCCCATGCCGAGCTCAGCTCTGACTTTCAGGGGCCATCTGCACCCACTGCGTGCAGTACTCGGTGCCATGCAGAGCCTGGGAGCTTTAAGCACACAACACCAGGCAGCTACACGGCACATACCGCTTCTCCTCCTCTCCCAGAGCCCCCAGAGTTGCCTACTGAGGGATGGAAAGCTTGAAAGGTGTTGAGGGACCTGATGGACCACGAGCTTGACGGAGATGAGGGTCAGATGAAAGTCCCACGGTGCTGCTAACACCTCCGGCGAGCAGCTGACTCACCCTGGACATCCTGGGAAGATCCGACAGCAGCAAGCAACAGGAGCATCTTCATGAGAGGCCCGGGGTTCCCAATGGGCAGCCGGGAGGGCACCGGGCACGGCGTGCCAGCAGCGTGGGAGGGCGGGGAGACCGGCAGCCGCGCCCGGGGGCGCAGCGATCATCGGCAGGTGACCCCGGTGCTCCCCAGGTGAGCGCGGAGCCGGGGCGGAGGCACGGCGCTCCCAGTGCCCCAAACGAGCGAGACGGAGCCCACCGCCGCCAGCACCTCCCCGACCCCGGAGCTCCCGCCCGGCCCGCGGCAGGCGGCACGGCGCGGCCCCGGGCTTCCGGCGTGCAGCCGGGCTCGGCCTCGCGACTCCGGGTCCCACCGAGCGGCGGCACCAGGCCGGGGCTCCGCATCCCCCGTGCCGCGCCGCCGCCTCCCGCCCGCAGCCCTTTGTCTGCGGCCCCGCTCCGCCGCCGCCCCGCCTCGCTCGGATCTCCGCTCGCCCCCTACCTGCATGCCCCGCCGAGGGCCCCGCTCCGACTCCGCTCCGCCCCGCCGCTGCCCGAGCGCCGCGCCGCCAGGCCGCCGCCGCCGCTCGGCTCGGCCCGGCCCGGCCCGGCACTCCGCCCAGCCAACGGCACCGCCCCCGGGCCCGCCCGGCACTCCGCCCCCCGGCAGCGGTAGCGGCTCGGCCT
>NW_024884822.1:10987508-11100118 GCF_019232065.1 Centrocercus urophasianus
CGGCCTCGCACCCGGCGCTCGGCGCCCAGCGGCGGCGCGGTGGGGTCGGGGAGGGCGCCGCTGCCCTGCGGGACGGGACGGAGCGCTGAGCGCTGTCACGCCGGGCGGTGAGCAGCTGGCGCTGCTGCCCAGACGAGTGCCCCATCCCTGCAGGGTTGAAGGCCTGGTGGCTGGCAGCCCTGCCCACGGCGGGGCGTTGGAGCTCGGTGATCGGTAAGGTCCCCTCCGACCTGAGCCATTCTATGATTCCGTGTACAGAACCCTGTGTACAGGTTTTGTTTGATGTTTTTTTTCAATTCAGCTGTGCCATAATCTCCAACAAAGGCACACTGACACTTCACTGAGCCTGGGATGTGTTTGATGTGCTCAGTGATGTCCTACCAGCTCCTTCCCTCCCCATGTGATGGGATGTCCTGAAGGGTACAGCCCCGGCAGTGCGCTCGGTGTAATTGGCATGTCAGGCTGCTCCCTCCTACAAAGCATCCTTTTATCTCTCTCCTGGTGTGTGTGTCAGATTTTTGAAGCCAATTAAGTCTGAGGTCGTCCCCATCCTCCTCCCCGGCTGCAGAACTCAGGCTGGATGATGAACTGCTGCTTCATCGCAAAGCTCTTCCACCCCGACTCCAAGACAAGCTCAAGGTGCACATCTGAGTGAAGGGCTGGCTGCATCCCAGACCTGCGTGCACATACGCAAAATTCCCTTCATTCCTCAGAGAGGGGAAAAACAAGCTTCAAACAGCTCATCTGCTCCTATAGGCAACCTGCTTTAGCAGTGGGGTTGGACTCGGTGATCCCCAGAGGTGCCTTCCAACACCCCTTCCCAGGGGAAGGGAGCCTGAGATGATCATCTGTGTGAAATGCCTAGGTGAGGCTCACCAGCACACACTGTGTGACAGCCCCTATGGGGCTGCCCATGTTCTATGTGCCAGTTTGCAGAGAGCCTGCTTCCAGGTCTGGGTGCATCTCTGAGGGGCAGCTCTGGGGCTGGGGGGGGTGATGTAGAAGGGCACAGAGCAACGTGGGCTCCACTCAGATGAAAGGAAATGCATGAAGCTGGATGAGCTGATTCGGAAATGAAGTACTGAGACATAACAGAGGAAGGAACAGCCGGGAGCTCTGCACCCTCTTGACCTATCCCCGAAGCTCTGAGATCCCATCCTGGATTTTGACGTGCTTGTGAACGACAGGGGAATGCCTTGCCAAGGCATTTCAAAGCAACGCTGAGAACAACAACATCTTTCCTGAGATCTCCCTACATCCGTTCCAAGGCATGACAAACTCGTGCTGCGCCTGCAGGGCTGTCTGTGCTCCATTCAGCATTACCAAACCCCAGGGCAGCAGCAGGGGCTGGACGTGCCCAGCAGGGCATGAAGATGACCCCAGGAAGCTCAGGTCCAGCCCACGGGAATGGGATGCAGCAGAAGGTTGTCTGGAGCTGGGCTTTGGCAATGCACTCCAGGAGAGCTTCCTACTCAACAGGAGGCAAGGAAGCAATTCCAATCAAATGCAACAAGCAGATAAATAAACAATCTACCCCTCTTCCCCCCTCCCCCCCCCAAATAAAAAAGGAAACAGTAGAGAAGAAGACAAAAAGAATCACAGACAATTATGGCTGCAAATTTTCCTCCAAAGCGTCCACTGAAGTCAAAGACTTCTTATGCTTAAACATTTCACTTTCCTCACAAGTTTTTTCTCTGAAGATCTCTGAATATCTTCCCTAAGCCAAAGTTACTTGAAAGCTCAGAAAGTAAAAAGGAACAAACAGGAAATTTTTCAACTGTGAGCTGCTGTAAATTATGTTAAAGGAATTTTTTCAGCCTTAAGTGTTTTGCAAACTCAGCCTGAAAATGGATCTGAGCTACGAATAGCTTTATGAGGCCAAGCTAACCTCTGTCAGAATTCTAACAGAGGCGACTCATGTACAAATCATCGAGCAAAAAGCCAAGGATGAGTAATGAAAGGCATACACCAAACTGAGGACAATCTCCAGAATCCACAATCTCCAGTGGTAACATTTTCCACTGAATACTGACTTTTGAGAAAAAGGAATGTGTTGAACACTTGCTCAGGCATCTGCTAATACATTTTTTCAGGAGCGTGACCTATTCGCCGGGAACAGAAGGCTGCTTAGAAATACATTGGTATTTACTAATACCACTTCTACCATTTTACATGAATAGCAGATAGCTTTTTTTTCTTCTTTTCCTATCTTCTGTTTGCAAATGTAAGAAAAACCAGTTTCTTCCCTGCATACTTTGACTTAAAGGCTCTTCTTCGGCACATCTGTTAGCAAGAAGTTGAGCAGCTTTCCTCTGCGTTGTCTCCAATTTATTAATCAACACCTCCAGCTTCCTACTGAGTTACAGCCGAATTATGGCCCCCTTGAAGTCCATAGCAGCACTTCCACCGACTTCATTAGGAGCAAAACTGGCTCTTGAAGTCTCTGCCAATTCCTTAAGTGCTTTAACTTCAGCGTTGGAGATTTCTTTTTTTTCATCTTCTTATGCCTGTTTCTGACACATCATTTTACATGTGTGCATGCACAAACTGCATTTCTAATGCCAAAAACCCCAACAGCCTTAATAGGAAGGAAATACTTTTTTTTTCAGTTCACCCAAGAATGGGAGCACTCAAGACCTCAATTTCTCATTATAAGTGTTATCAGAGGAAAAATTCCCTTGCGAGGGACATGGAGCTGCTGCCCACCAACCCCACATGCAGACCCTGCTCCATAGGCACATGGCAAGAGTTCAGCCTCCAGGGAACATTTTGGCCTCTCCCATCTGTTTTAAGGCCACCAGTGGGGCCGTCAGTGCAGTGGCAGCACTCAGCAAGTGGTTCATGGGAACAACACATCCCCAGGAACAACAGCCTTGCAGTGCCAAAAATTCCCACTTGTGGAAAGCCCCGAGCCGGGTGCTTCATGGGTCAGGCCAGGGCTTCCTGCTGTCCTCGTCCCAGCCGGGACTGGTTTATGCCAGGACCTGGGCAGAATGTAGGGTCAAGAGCAGCACTGCTATTTTTGTTGGCTCTTGGGCCCCATTTTGTTTAGTCACTGGCTGAGTTATGAAATCTGCCTGCAGCATCACTATGTCTGTGGTTTCCCATGGGCCTTTACACAAGGAGCAGCTGGAATTTTAATTACCCATTAAAGAGCTAAATCTTGGGGATTTCTCAAAGCAAATACACACGATCTCTGCCACTGACCCCACAGTGGCCTGAGCATCCTTCCGGCCAAGCTGGGGGACAGTCCTTGCAGCTCATGCTGGGTGCTCCACTTGTGACTCATCCCAGTTTGGGAAGGTCCTCAGTGCTGGTCCTGGAAGCTATATAACGTGCTGTCATGGGCAGCATTCAGGGCCTGGAAGTGCTCTAAAAGGCAGGAAGCTCCCTTGCAAACACATCAGGACTCATGCAACGCCTATGGGAAGGGAGAATAGAGAATTGAGAATTCATCTCTAGGAGTGGAAAAACCCCAGCCCACACAGTGCCTTAAGGGACTTGATGCAGACTGCCTCCCAGCTGCTTTGGGACTGCAGGCAGAACAGCATTTCAAACTGCTGGGTTGTTGGATTTTTTCAGAAGCTCATCTGGAACCCTGGTTTCAGCTTGTTACCCTGTCAGTGGAAGCTTGCCCATTTCCATGCCTCTGGCTTGCATCTGTTCCACAAGGACATCTGTGAGCGGGCACAAGCCTCAGGGAAGATCGTTGCTGTCTGCCCTGTACACGCACACAGGGCTATGCTGGAGAAACAGCTAAAAGGAATGGAAAAATCCTCATGGAGGTGAGATGCAAGGGAAGAAAGGCAAAAGAGTGGGAAACAATAGCTCGTATCAGAGTTAAAATGGGATGCAGAAGAGTCTGTGTCCTCAAGACTTCTGTCAGAGCAGAAGGCAGGGTAAGTGCAGTGGTGGCAGGGGGAAATTAGCCTTGTGCAGGCCAACGGCTTCTTCGTTTCCCCTTCAGCCAAATCAATCCACAGCCCATGTCACTGGAGCCCCTGTCTGGAATTACAGCAGCCCTCCCAATGTATATTTTAAAAGACTCTCATCCAATATTTAAACAGGAAGATCCCTGATGGAGCGGCAAGCTGTTAAGGAAGAGAGGAGCAGGCAAGATGGCCCACAGGGTCAAGTGGGTGTTATCGTGACATCTGTGGGCACAGAAATCTTTCCTGGGGGAAGCCCAGTGCTGGGAGGAGCAGGGAAGAAGGGAGCACTGTGGAACAAACCTATTCTCCCCAGTGGCAGCTGGGAGGGCTGCATCCAGGAGGGACCTTGCATGCTTGACTAGAGAAGAGAAAAGATATCCTGAAAGACACCAGCCTTGCTGTGCACGTGGAAAGCTGCTTCTCTGGGACACATTGGTGCAGCAACAGCATCAGAAACAAAGCTGTGCTGTCCAGGGGAGCTCAGCATCAGTCGTTCATTGCACTGACCTCTTTTCATATGTGATAAAAAAAGCACCAGGCACTACAGGGGTTCAGACAGCAGCAAGTTCTGTTGTCCAGGCAGAGACGTTTGACTCCCTGCAAAAGCATTTTCAGGCTTTCAGATTGTGCAATCCCTCCAATGGAACAATTGTATGGAGCCTCCCTCATACCTCATCTGCAACCATCTGCTTCTCCTCTGGTTTAATTGAGGAGGTATTTATAAAAGCAGAGCAGGATCAGGCCCAGAAAGCATATTGCAAATGCTATTATGTCAGGATCTGTCTTTTTTCCAAAGGTCTTTGATGTTTCCCATCTATCTCCTGAGCCCTATTTAAATCAGTAGGAACTGATTTAAATATTCACTTGCTGGATTGCCTTAATGTAAAATTTTACACATTTACATTCTATTTGCTGTAGAGGTGGAAGAAATCTCCCTTGATAATTGTTTTATGAGGGAATCTCTGCGCCATCGTTCACATCTACAGTCTATGTCACTTACATCAGCCCTCCCAACTGAGAATTCTGTGTATTTAAATCTCTCCCACTAGCTCCTTAAGAGAAAGTGCTCTGAAGACTTCCACATATTAAAATATCTAGGTACATCCCTCTTACGGGTATTCTGAAATACCCCCCAAAGTCTTATAAATCTTCAGTGAGAATGACAGAAAATGCTATGCATCCAGCTCTTAGAGGAAATAAGGAAGACATTAGCAGCATTAGAAACCTACTTCATTTCTGCAGAACTGTCTTAGCACAAAGCAGTGTGTACAGCTGGGTTACATTAGCAGGTAAGCTTCATCCACGAGCCTCCTGGCATCAGACAGCTGAACAAAGTGGCTGAAGGTCTACAGTGTCAACAGAGATGTTGATTGTAGAGTCTGTCTGTTTGGTTTTCTTTAATGGGTCAGGCAAGGTCGCTGCACATTAAGCTTGGGGTTTAAGGTCTTAAAAGCCTTGAGCAGAGTGGTAGCTGTTCTTCTGGATGAAGACATTAAGCTCAGACCCAGTGCTGTCAATAGCTAGGAGTCACCTGATGGCAGGATGGGTTAGGAGTGAAGCAGAATCTCCCATTCTCCATTCAGGCCTCTTGCACAGTGTGAGCTTTTGTCGGCTTCAACAGAGGCATGCCCACACCCTCAGGAGTCTTTGTGGCCACTAAGGTAGTGGCTTAATGAAGTCTTGGTGTAGAAACAATGCTGTCCTGTAGAATTACTCCAGGCTTTTGCAGGGGACTGGAACAAAGGTTCCTGTCTGAACTTTTGGGGGACCAGTTGGATTTCTGTGAGATGCAGGGACACGGTTGTGCTCAGCCAACCACCACCAGTGCAAGAGGAGCAGCTGGTGCCCAGCTCTGCTGCGGCCTCCAGGCCTGATGCCAGCCTGCCTGGGGCCAGGTGTCTGCCTTTCTAAAGCTCTCCCAGCACACCTCTGTCAGGAGCACAGATGTGACAAAGCTGAGGAAAGTACTGGTAGACATAGTTATCCTATAAGCACTTGCTTTCTCACATTCTCACTTTGCTTCACTGAACTGGAATTGGCAGTGCCATGCTGAGCGCTTTGTACCAGGTTAGAACAGGAGCTGGCTGATGGCCTTCCGTGGCAGTAAGACAGAGAACAGGAAGCAGGACTGGTGCTAAAGCAGCGCCGGGGAGAGCAGCCCTCACGTGTGGGGCACCTGGTACGGCCCCGTCCCATTGGGAGAGAACTTATGCCTCACAGACACGGCGTACAGCACCATTTAGCAGCATTTAGAAGGATCCCTTTAGGTACATAGCACAGCCCTTTCGAACAGGAAAGAAAAAGGCTCTCAGGAAAGACTCCCCTCGGGATGGGATCGCTTGTAAAGATGAAGCCGCCATCTTGGTGAGAGGAGATCTGACGTGTGGGCGCCGCCATCTTGGGGAGGGGACTCTGAGGGTGGGCGCTGCCATCTTGGGGAGGAGACACATGAGGGGAGAGCGCCGCCATCTTGGGGAGGGACACATGAGGGGAGGGCATCAGGTTCTTTATTTATGTTTATTTATGGTTTTAACGGGACCGGCAGAGCTCCACGCAGATAGCGGCAAATTGCTGCGCCAGCGATACTAAAAACATCTCTGTGCCGGCGGACACTGGCGGAAGCTGCCCCTTGCCGCCACCACTTCCGGGTGAGCGCGGTAACCCCGCCCCCTGACCCCAGTCATTTCCTTTCCAGCGGCGGCCGCCGGAGCAGACGGGCAGGTGAGCGCGGCGTTGCGGTGTATCCGCCGCCATCCTCTCTCCTCCGGTTCGCCGCGCCGTCCCTGCTCGTCTCCCGCCTTCCCCGGCTCGGGGCTGCGTGGAGCAGCGCGCTCAGTACCGGCGAAGCGGGGCCGGCCGAGCGCGGCGTTAGGCCTCAGGCGAGCCTGGAGCTGGCGTAGCTGTGTGCCCGGAAGGGGCCGGCATCCCATCGGGGGCAGGGGGCGGCCGGACAGAAGCGGGTTCCTCGCTCTGAAGATTGTCCTGGTTTGAGGCGGTGGCTCAGCGTTTGCTTTGATTGGTTAGCGAGGTGGATATTACTGAGTTCTATGGATGCGTGAGCTTCAGGTTTAGTTCAGGATAGTAGTTGTGGAGCCTTTCACTATGCGTGTCAGAAAGGGAATGCAGCTTTGTTGGAGTGGCTGTGTAGGCCCCGATTTAACAATCAGGTTTAAGTGCTGCTCTCTATAGATAGAGAACCGTCAGGCTGGAACTTTGGGATAAAAGTAGGTCGTGCTTTGAGCTGATTTCCTTAATAACATCGTTACATTTTTGTCCTGGTAGAAGGCCTCAGAGCTTGTTTTTGACAACAGAGTATAGTAGGAGTAGATGTGTAGGCACCTATTCAAAAACTTTGGCATGCCACGTTTGCCAGCCTCTACATTAGTGAAGTCTTCAGAGGCAGAAGCACCACTTGAGCTAGACCCAGTGGTGTGGTTAGGTGGCTTATTACACATAAGAGCCCCTGATGGTACTCAAAAGCTCTGGAGAGCAAGAGAGCTTTGTGATGGTGTCTGGATCTGTAATAAATGTTTTGTTGTGTGTGGTCTTGACTTCCATTAAGTCAAGTAAATGAGTGAGGGGAAGTCCCCAGTGGTGCTGGTCATCATGGAAAGGGTTTCCTCATGCTCTGCTGCTGTAGTACATGCAGAAAACAGCTGAGATAAAGCAAGTCTTAGTTCCCTCTGTGAAGTGCAGCCCTGCTAAGCAGTTGTGTGCTACATCTTACCGGTATACAGGAAAGATGCAAATGTGAAATATTTCTGCTTTTTGTTCAGAAATGGCACCTCGTAAGGGCAAGGAGAAGAAGGAAGAGCAGGTCATCAGCTTGGGACCTCAGGTTGCTGAAGGCGAAAATGTGTTTGGTGTCTGCCATATCTTTGCTTCCTTCAATGATACTTTTGTCCATGTGACTGATCTCTCTGGCAAGTGAGTATTGCACACTGGTCACCTTACTGCGTACCTGGCTCCTTCACTTTTGAAAAGAAAAATTACATTTTACAAGAACGTCTGCAGAAATAGGTACCTGGTTCTGTCAGTACCTGGAGGCTGTTTTGCAGGAAGGAAAGGGGGACTGCTTCTTTTCTGAATAGGTTCTTTTCTTTCTGCAGGGAAACCATCTGCCGTGTGACTGGTGGCATGAAGGTGAAGGCTGACAGAGATGAATCTTCTCCCTATGCAGCTATGCTGGCAGCCCAGGATGTCGCCCAGAGGTGCAAGGAGCTGGGCATCACTGCTCTGCACATCAAGCTGCGGGCTACTGGTGGGAATAGGTATGTCAGTGAGTGAGTTTGGTTTTGGAACTAGGCTAGATTACATCTGATCATCCTGTGGTCCTTCTGTTCTTGCACTGCCAAGTTGGCAGTGTAAATGTGCCCCGTGAGTTTGGCTTTGACACAGGGTGTCTCACACTGTTTAGTGTCTGGCTGACATTGCTTTTCACTGAGCATCTGGAATCTGTTCTGAAGTGGCATCTTCAGTTGGTTGGATTTGGGTGTGCTGTTATTTGTTTGTGGCAGTGGAAAGGGAGATGCTTTTAAACTTGAGGATATGTTACCATAGAGTGACAATAAAGTGTGCCTGACAGCGTGTGAATAGTTTGGGTCTGGAAGAGGAAGAAAGTGAATTTGGTATTTTGGAGTGGGGGAAGTGATTTTTTTTTTTTTTTCTTTTAATGTCAGTTATTTGTTAGTTATGATTATTAGTTGTGATTCTTTTCTCTAGGACCAAGACTCCAGGTCCTGGTGCCCAGTCAGCTCTGAGAGCTCTGGCCCGATCTGGGATGAAGATCGGCCGCATTGGTGAGTAATGGAGGGTGTGATACGTAGGCACTCGTGTCTCTGTGTGTCACTGTAAAGCCTTGCTGCTCTGTAAAGCTCTTGAGGGACTGTTAAGCAGAAGGAGCTCTGTGGGCATATATTCCATAGGATTGTTGTGCTTGGTGTCACAGGTTGACTTGGGGCTGTTCTGCTTAGCCTTTGTCGGATGCTGTTGTAGGCGTAATTCAGTGTAAGCAAACGCATCTCCTGTAAGTGAAGGTTAACCAGAAGGTGGCGTCAGTTGACTCCAGATACCCAGCTTGTGGCTGCACAATAACCTCAGCTGTACACTGAGATGGTGGTGGGCCTCTGATGTAACTTTATTCTTTTCCAGAGCAGCAGTTTAGTTACCCAGAGGTATTGTGCTGGTCCTGGTTTAAGACTGTGACTCAGAAATAACTGAGTTCCTCGAACTATTTGAGGGAGATCACCAAACCCTGTAGGGAAGTTGTAAGGCACAGTAGCATTGGCTGCCCTTAAAATTACATCATGCACAAACTTTTTCTTTAGAAACGCTGTGGCTTCTTCATTTAACTGATTTGGGAGATGGGGATGTTTGCATCCTAGGCATTAAAAGCCTTGGGGTTGAACTCATTTGGTGAGTTCACAGATGTCCTGCCTCCTCCAGACCGTTCTGCAGTGACAGGCTGCTCGAGGTGACTGCGTGGGTCGTGTGGGTTTGCCCAGTTGGTTTCTTGGAGTACCTCTGTCAGGTAACAGAGGGTTGTTTTGTTTTTTTTTCTCCCACAGAGGATGTCACCCCCATCCCCTCTGACAGTACTCGCAGAAAGGGTGGTCGCCGTGGACGTCGTCTGTAAACAGTGCTGCACCTTTTGTCATTAAAGCTCTCTTATAAACTTCGTCTGTGCGTTTGCTTACTGAATGCTGCTTGGAGGTTGAGCAGCTTTAGTTTGATTACATCCACAAACAGCTTATTCTGAATTGCCCTCTGAAGTGGGGCTTCCTGTCTGTGGTGAGGTTGTTAGTCCTGCCATAACAGAGTGCTGTGTGAATACACAGTAGGAAGGCACTGGCATTAGTGCTCTCAGCTCTGCTGTTTGTATGCTTATGCTTCCAGATGTGTTTAAGAAAAGTGACTTCACTTCCTGGTCCTGCCCTGCTTCATGCACTAATGTTTACTTTCCACTAAATGTGCTGCCATCATCTGGGATTAATTAATGTCCTTTTCCACCTTTTTTAAAAGTGCTTTCCCTGGCTCGCCATGATTTGAAATCACTTGTTTTTGGTGTTTCTTTGGCTATAGTAGGATTTTGTACAAAGGGAAGACGTACTGGCATGTGGTATTTGAGAAGTACAGCTTCAGATAACTGAGTTTGTTTATGCTTGTAGCATCAAGCTGACAGCTAAAATAGATTCTGCCTTTCAAGGGAGCTGAAACGATCAAAATTTCCCCCAAGAAATGATGACTTCAGCCCTCGTACAGAAGTGCCTGCTTTGACGTGGGTCAGCCTTGTGCTGTGCAGTTGCTGGGCAATGCAGTGTGCAGTAGGTGGTTCAGGTGCTCGTCATCATCTTCCTCCTCTGTAATTCCACGCTTCTCAGTGGGACTCTGGCTCAGCAGGGAGTGAGTGAGCTCACCCAGCTCTTGTGAGGTGGTTGTGCAGAAATGCTTGTGGTTGGGTTTAAGTGATGGTATTTATCAGGATTGAGGAGCTTGGGATTCTAGCGCAGCTCCATGGCAGGTGAGCCTCAAGATCTCAGATCTGAGAACTTCACTGCTTTGTCGTAGGTTCTTTCCAACACCTTTGCAGCTCAAAATACTTCATGGGATTCCTTTACCTACCCGCCTTCCTCGTTAGCAGGAAGGGTGCTGTGACTAGCAGCTTTGTTGTGTTCTCAAAGCAGGCTCTGTTCTAGCAGAGCTGCCCAGCCTGAATGAGATCCAGGGTGTGTTGCTCCTGTCAAGGCTCGTCTCCAGCTCGAGCTCTAGCTCCCATGCTGTGAAAGGGGATGTATTTCACAGCGGAGGAAACGAGACCGATGTGAAGCCATGGCGCGTCTTAGTTTTCATAGCCAGAACTACTTGGATGTTTGTGGTTTCTGAGTTAGTCGTGATCTTCTAGAGGTGTCCCTGCTGTGGAAAAGAAAGCTGTGCCTGTGAGCGAGCTAACCAGGGTTGGGTTTTCTGCAGGCTGTTGCTTAATACATGACTTCCCCTTTTTGTGGAAAAAAAGTCTTTGCCTGGGCTCGTGTTCCCAAGCCAGCATTTCTCTTGGCGCAGCCATCGTGTTTTATTTGTAATTTTATATGTGGCTGTGGAAAGCTTTAGAAATCAACTTCCCTTTCTCTCTTAAAAGTGCATTATTGCAGCTATGTAAACAGCTATTTTCCTGTATTTGAAATGTTCTTTAAACTTTGCACTGAGAAAGTGCTGAAAAACCAAGAGGAGTTGAGCCAGTGTGGGGCTGAGTACAGCCCGGTGCTGCGGAGGGAGCAGGGCTGTGTTACTGCTAGCACAGCTCTGTTCATGGTGCCTTTTCACAGTTAAACCTTGTTCTGGTGCTACTTTGTTAATGGGGCCACTTCACCGGGTGTCTCTTTGGGTAAGGCTCTTGGGGAATGTAAATGGGAGGCAGGCAGGAGTGCCGATCTCTTGGTGCAGGCAGCTTTCTCAGCCAGCTGTGCTGCCCGCGAGATGAGGAATGTCAGGCTGAGACGTTCTGATGCGCTGCTGAAGGTCTCTACAAATTAACAGACTTTCTGAAGGCAGAGCTGACATTCTGTGATTGATTCCAGCTCCCTGCTGCTCAGTGGGTCTGTGAGGAGCAGCTGGAAACCATGGCAGAGCACAACCACCGTGTCACATCTAATTGACCCCTGCAGGCCCAGAAAAAGAAAGGCGTCTGGTTCTTTGGTGCTTGGAGGGCACGTGAGGGGAAGCAGCTCTGTCTGCACGGCTGATCCCTCCCACGCAGAGGCTCAGGGCTGATGGGCAGTGTCCCGTGTAACTTTCCTTTACTCACAGAGCAAACTGCTGAAGAAACAGCGTAGCTCTTATGTCAAACCCAAGGCAGGGTGAGTCCAGACCTAACGCCCCTCTTGGGGTTGCGTTTCCTCCCTGCAGGAAGGTTTGCTCTGGCTCACACAGGTGTTGAAGCTTTGCCCCCTGCAGGAAGGCGATGTGCTTTGTTGGCCCTTCATCCCCAATAGTAGGAGCTCTGCAGGGTCTGTAGCAGCCTGAGCGGCTCTCACCTCCCCCCCCCCCCCCCCCCCCCTGCTGCTTGTTGCAGCCTCGGTGCTGGGCCGTGGGCAGGGCATTCCCACTGTGCCAAACGTAACGCAGGGGTTGGGGGCTGAATGGCAAAATGTGACTCTGTGAAAACTGCTGTTATTTCTCTGCTGGTGTGACGTCTTTAGAAACAGCTTCATAGATTGGTGTAAGAACTCCCAGGGAGAAATGGTGAGTGAGGAAGAGAAGGGCACAGCCATGCGGTGGTGGGAGCACACAGGGACGCCTCGGGCCTCCTGGAGAGGAAGGCTCACTTGGCTGGCCAGTAGGGCTCAGCTCTGTGGGTTCTGCCTCTTCCTGCCTCAGCAGAGCTGCTGCAGCCATGCGTGGTGCTGCCAGCCCTGCAAAAACACCCCAGAGCACGAGCTGATCACTGATACGCATGGCAGTGTGGGTCTGTGGTCTGTGAATGCTGTGGCTTTGGCTCTGCAGCATGCTCCGTGTCGCTTTGCAGGGCGACGAGTCCTGCATGTTGCCAGGAACGTGCTGCTGTGGCTGACTTGCAGAACAGAGGCTGTGGAGTGCAGGCTTTGCCTGGTAACACGTGACGACAGGCAAATGCCCCCAAGGTTATTTCCTCCTCCGTGCCTGGAAGAATTGCTGTGCTCAGGTCAAGCCCTGTGGGTGACATGCAAGTCTCAACTCAGCCATAAGACTGCTCCTTATCCCAGATATTTGGGAGGCTTGGTTTGTCCTAAAAAGACAGCTGATTCCCCCTGTACATAGCAGCATGATGTCCATGGGCAGCATAAATCAGCTGTGCTGACTGCTGCATGGCTGGAGCCTTAGTTGGGAGCAGTGTTGGGCTCAGCTCCTAGGTGCCTGTGAGCAGGACAGAGACACGACTCTGTCTGCTCTGCGGATGAGAGGTCCCACAGTGCTGGATGCAGGTGCTGCCATGGGGTGCAGGAAACAGTGAAGAAAGAGGAACAGTGGTGCAAAGGTCAGTATCTTCCTGGGAAAGCCATTGACTTACTGACATAAATTTTAAATGCCACAGCCTTGTGCAGAGATGTCTTCAAAAAAACCCAAAAGAGAAAAACTTGCCCAGAGCAGAGGTCGGTGAAATCCGTGCTGCTTTCACTTGCTGAGTTCCCCTTTGCTTTTCTTGGCACCCCTTGGGCCAAGGTTGTCTGGGGGCTCACAGCCCTCTCTCCTTGCAAGGAGCTGAGCGTCAGCCAGAACTGTGCAAACTCTGTGCCCCAGCTGCTGGCTGGGCGAGGGAGGGCTGGAAATGGCACAGGGCAGTTTTATGGGCTTTTTTTGTTTTTAAACGCTGAGGGTGTGTTGCTGGTTTTGAAGATGTGAGCTGTTAATGCCTTCAGAACAGGGTGCAGAGGTGTCTTGTGTGGGTCCCTGCCCCATTCTTTGTGGATGAGTCTCTGTTCCTCAAGCAGGTTTCAGCCAACAAGGCGTCTCTTTGCTGAGCAACCCCTGCAGGTGCAGGAGCTCCTGTGCTGCCCCAGGGAAGAGGATTGATTTGCTCAAGAAGCCTTCTTGTGCCTGCTCCAGCCTTAAAACTTCATGGAGCGGAGCCGGGCAGTGTGCCCGCTAACCGGTGACACCAGCAGATGCTTCCCATGACACAGGCAGCAGACCACAGCGCGGCAGCAGCAGTGCTCGGGATGGGACCTGGCATCAACTGTGGACCAGAGACGTTCGGCACAGAACTCTGCCTGGCAACAGGTGATGCAGGGCCAGCAGCCAATGGGGCTTTTTTTTTGTCCCTCTCCCAGGGGGTGGCAGGGCGGGGGGTGCTTAGTTGGGGTATTTCCAGCAGCAGTTTGTGGGGCTCTCATTTCCCCATCGGGCAGCAGTGGTGCAACCATGGCTGAGGAGCAGCGAGACCTCATCTCCTCCGATAGCAGCAGTGGGGTGCTCCCTGTTGGGAACAACGAGAGGTGCCACCACAGGGATATGGGTGGCGGGAGTGGGGAGCACACAGTGTGACTGTGGGGTGGAGGAGTTGTGCTGCGTGGGGCTGAGAGTGGGTACTGTGTGGCTGTGGGGTTGAGGGGGTCGCAGAGTGGCTGTGGGGTGGTTGGGGCATGGCGTGGCTGTGGGGTGGGCAGGTTCGTGTCACGGTTATGGGGTGCATGGGGGATCACTCAGCACGGATGTGGGGCAGATATGCTCGTGTTGTGGTTATGAGTGGGTGGGGGGCACAGCCCAACTGATGGACTGCAAGCTTGGCTGTATGGAGTGGGTGGGGATGCAGCATGGCTGCAGGGTCCTGCTGGAATGCTACAGCACCCCCGTGTCCCAGTCACCCTCTGTGTCCCAAACTCTTTGTGCTGGGTGTGGGGGTGGTGGGGGGGGGGGCCCACCTCGAACACTTCCAGCCAATCAAAAATCCCAGCAGCACTGACATCATCAGTCTCTGGGCAGACAGGCTGGCAGCATGGCCAGGTCCAGACTCTGCCGGGCAGCACCTGTAGGTGCCTTATTCCATAGTGCAGGGCTGGCTCCCGGGGGCAGGACACAGCTCAGAGCCACGCCAAGGAGACATTTTCTATTTCCTTTGCCTTTCTTTGGTGTCCATGTGCAATTGCACCCTTCAGCCCTGCGCACGTGGCCGAGCCCCTCTGCTCACAGCTGTGGTTTCGGTTCCCAGTGCGTGGCAGCCACCCAAGCGCTGATGTCACGCTCATCGTTTAGAAGAGATTTGTGTTTCTCTGGGTGCGCTGCTCGGAGCAGTCTGGGTTCAGTGGCACCGTGGGGCTTGGGGACCACAGGGCACCTTGTTTTGGTGTTTGGCCCCACAAGAGCTCCCTCTCCTGTCCTGCAGGTCCACCCTCGGCCGCAGAACCGCGCTGTCGGCGGTGTCCATCCTGGTGGCCCTGCTGATCGCTGGCCAGGCCGTCACTGTCTACTATGTGTACCAGCAGAGCGGGCAGATCAGCAAGCTGACCAAGACCTCGCAGAGCCTGAAGCTGGAGTCGCTGCAGAGGAGGATGCCCACCAGTCAGTAGCATCATCAGGGCTGGGGATGGGCGCTGGGTCCTGCTAGACCACCAACCCCAGGACATACTGAGGGCTTGGTGGAAGCCAGAGCTACCCTGCTTGGCCGTGCCCCTCACACTGTTCTGTCCTTGGCAGGCACCCAGCCAGCAAACAAGATGGCGATGTCCATGATGAACGTGCCTATGGCCATGAAGGTGCTGCCTCTTGCCCCCTCTGTTGGTAACATGGTAAGAGGTGCCCCCTCAGCAAGGGGTTGGAACAGGATCAGGATGGCCTGTGAGGTCCCTTCCAACCCAACCATTCTGTGATTTTTCTCTGCAGCCCATGGAGGCCATGAAACCCCGCAGCAACAAGACTGAGGATCAAGTCAGGCACCTGCTGCTGGTAAGCTCTTCCACCCACCTGAGCTCCACAGCTGCCCTCTGCTCTGCAGGAGATAATGAGACTGCATGCTTTGAGCTCCCTGGGGCTCCGTGCTGGTAGAGTTCTGGTCCCAGCAGTGCTTGTACAAGCAGTGCTCCCTCCTGCCTTATCTCCTTGTTTTCCTTTGCCATCTCTCACTGCAATATTCACTCTGTAGAAAGCAGACCCCAGGAAGACATTCCCAGAGCTGAATGATGACATGCTGGGCAACATGAAGCGTCTGAAGAAGACCATGAGTGCTATGGACTGGCAGGTGAGTGCTGGTTCTCTCCTACCCCTCCCTTCCAGGAGTGAGTCCTGTTGGCGCTTGGTGGGCCGGTTGCCTGCTGGGCTCAGGACCTCTCCATATTCACCCTCTGCTTCCCTTTCCTCAGGATTTTGAGGCCTGGATGCACAAGTGGCTGCTCTTTGAAATGGCCAAAGGCCCTGAGGTGGAGGAGAAGAATGCAATGCCAGCAGAGAAAGGTATCAGGGTGTGGGTGCTGCAGGTCAGGGCTGAGACTTTGGGAGCAGTGTACTCCCACAGCAGTGACACTGCTGTCCCCTGCCCTCTTTAGGGCCTCTTCTTCCTTGAGCCTCCTGCTGGAGGCCTTTGGAAACAGCCATGTCCCAAAATCCAAAGCACCAGTTCCAACCCTCTCTGTCACTATCACCCTTCGGGGAGATCGTTACCCTTGGCTCTCATTAAGGTAGATGGGTTTCCTTGGGGAAATCCAATGAAGTGACACTCCTGAGCAAAGCTGGTTTCCCTAATAGGATCTTCCACGTGCCCTGAGGTCCCAGGTGCTCACCCTGTCCCGTTTGTTTTTATTACCCTAGTGCAAACTAAGTGCCAGGCAGAGGCCAGTTTCGGTGGTGTCCATCCGGGTCGCTTCCGCCCCGAATGCGATGAGAACGGCGACTACCTGCCCAAGCAGTGCTTTGCCAGCATAGGCTACTGCTGGTGCTGCTACAAAAATGGCACCAGGATTGAGGGCACTGTCACCCGGGGAGAGCTGGACTGCTCGGGTAGGTGGCAGGAGGAGCAACAGGCAGGGAGAGAAGGGGCCCAGGGCTGGGGCAACTGAGAGCCAAGGAGGGGGCAAAATTGACCGCTCACCATCCTGGGTGAGGTGAGGGATGAGGCCGTGGCACTGAGCTGCTGCTGTCCTTTTGCAGCACCCACCCCGACAGAGCCTGAGGAGATGATCTTCTCCGGGGTGGACATGCTGAAAGGTAAGAAGCCCTGGGACTGATGTGCTGCAGGGGGTTGGAGGAGCTCTGCTCTGCCAGTTCCCCACAGCAGGGCTGCTGGCAGCACGCTGATACAGGGGCACAAGGCCCTCTGGACTCAGAGCCAGCTGGTGACTCCCTCCTCTCTTCCCTTCAAAGCCAAGTAGAAGAGGACGCCTGTGGATGCCCATCCAGCCTTCAGCATCTCAGCCCACCTTTTTTGCTCCATTTTTCTGCTCTTACCTTGCTTTCCCAAAGACAATTAGAGCTCCTGCCCTGACCTCAGTTACATCCTTTCCCCTGCTGCAGGACAGGACCTGGGGTGGACCCCAGTTGGTTGGGGCTGCAGTGTGACTGCTCCATTTACTGACCCGGGGGGTAGAGCTGGAAAATGATTTCGGCTCTGGCAGCCCCAGTTGTTTTTGCTGTTGGGATGTGAGCTGCAACTGGCACTGTGTGAGGGGCACCACCTGGCTCCCAGCCTTCTCCTGTTCCCCCCAGGACACCTCTCCCAGCAATGCAGAGATCACCCCTGCTGAAGAATGAGCCACTAATGCTTTCTTTCACTGAACAAACATTAAAAGCAGCAAAAGAACCTCCCTGAGCTTATCTAACCCCTGTAGGTTGGAGCCCTGTTAAGAGTACTAAACCTTTAAACCTTCCTTCATCTTTCTTGGGTTTTATTTCTGTTTTTTTTGAAGACTGTAGTAGAGATAGATGCTCAACTTTCATCTGAGGAACAGCCACAGGGGGCAGCAAAGGGAAGAGGAGCTCACCTTGGAGGGAGGGGGTGTTTGAGTTTTTCTGCACATATCCAATACTTCCTTTACAAATGAAATCAGAAACTAATTATTTCAAATAAACTTTTCAATATGAAAGCCTTGTAAGCAACTCAAGTGGTGCAGTAATGCCAACTGGGTTGCAACCATTAAAAATAAATTCAATTTCAGGGGGAAAAAAAGAAAGAAAAGGGAAGAAAACTGCTGAGCTCTGCATTCCTGTTCCTTACCATGCTACTAGCCCTAGCCAGAAGGGTCTGCTCCCTCTTCTTCCTCACCACTGACATTGCAGAAAGCAATTCAGTTCCCCCCAGGGGCTGAAAATGTGCCCAAGAGCCTGGTTTAGATGCTGGGTGCTCCCCTCCTACCTGCAGCATCCTGTGGAGTCAGCTCCTGCCCCCAGCCAGCTCAGCCCCAACCCAAAGGCCTTCCTACCCCTGTCCCTCAGATGCAGCAAAGGAAAGTCTCACCGTTCTTCTTTTATTCTGTATTCCATAAAAAAAAAAGAAACAAAAAAATGCAGCCTTGGCTGAGAACAGCTGTGGACGCAGCTGTTCAGTGCAACTCCAGGGACACAATAACTATTGCCGTCAGTGTTTGTTAGAATAAAAACTAAACCCAAAGAGCTCTCTTCCATAGGTAGTAAAAGGTCTGACACCACAAATCACAGAAGGAAAAAAGAGAGTAGAAGTTTCTCTTAAAAATATAACTCTGTGAAGAGAAAAAAGGTGGCTGGGCGTCAGCTAGGAGGAAAGCAGTTTCTGCAGGCTCTTCTCTGGTCAAACCATCTCCCTCGGTTCGGTTCTTAGTGCAGCATGTGAGCTGTCAGGGAGGGCAATAAACACAGCTCTGGGCCCCAGCAGGACAGGAGGCAGAAAGTTACGTCACTCTGCTCTAAAAGTCACAGTTAAAAGAAGATATAAATTATTATTTATAAAAGAAAAAGAAGTGGGAATTCTGCTGATGAGCTTCCTTTTCCACTCTTCTGTTTGATCTTCACCCATAAATCCTTAATCACAGGGATGCGGTACCTTTGGGGAAAGGAGTTAAGAGAATTAGGGATAGTGAAGAGAACAGCCGTACAGCTGAGCAGAGTGGAGGCAGATTCATCTGGTCCACTTCCAGATGGCCAGAACTTCACCAGCTCATCCACATGACTTTTCCAAGCTCCCTGTGGTCAGCCAGGACAGACAGACGCTGCCAGAGGCCACTTATCTCTGCTGGTGACAGAGGACAGCAACATCTAGGCTGGGCATCCGGATTTCAGCAGCTAAAGAGTTGAGGTCAAACATCCAGAGAAGCCAGCACGCTTCTGTATGACTTCCCTTATTCTGTTCCACTCCCTGGCTCTCTAATACAGGGCCAGGCTGCCTCACACAGTGGGTGGTTAGAGGACACAAGGTCTTCCCAAGACTGGCTCAGGAGCACTGAATTTGGCCAAGGTTACCGCCGCTCAGAGGTACCGACTGATAGTTCTCACGGGCCATGTACCTTCTCACAACAATCCTTCCGGCTCAGCCGTTTTCTTCTTCTAAAAAGGAAAGGGTAAAAAATAAATCAGTGTATCTGCATCACAAACGTGGAGTACTGAGCAGAGCCAACAGCCACAGATGCTCCTCAGATGCCAAGGACAGATCGATGACAAGGAACGCCCTCTGTCTCTCTCTGCCACCCTTTCCCAGCCGTTGGCAAGGGATGCAACAGCCTGCAAAGCCCTCAGGAGCTCCAGTTCCTGCTGACAACAGCTAGATGAACAGACAGTGAAGGAAGAGCTCTTACTCAGGCAAGCTCCCTGAAAACAAAAGGGCCTCAGGGTCTGTTCCTTTCAAGGGAAAGTATCTTCCCTGGGGGATACAGGAAAAAGCCTTTTTTCAATCCACCCCAATCCCAAACAACCAGAGGTCAGGTTTTTGTACTGAGGCTCTGTACCGTCAGCAAGGCCAGGACACGGCTCTGCTCCCCTCCAGCCTCACATGCTGCAGGAATGAGCATTACAAGTGCTCCTCAGAATGGCTGTTCCCATGGCACCCTGCCCCAGGTCTCCCACATACCTTCTTCTTCTTCTTGTGAACTTCAGCAAAGCTATCTGCTGCCGACTCCCCTTCTGTGGGCATCTTTTTGTTCTTCTTTTCTTTTCCTGTCTTTTTCTCTGGGAAAGAAAAGCCAACTAAGACCTCTGTGAGGGGACATGAAGAGCTCCTGGTTGAGGAGGAGGCATTCCTGGTGAGTTTCTGATCACATTCAATCCATGGCAGTATCTCTGGGTGAGAGCAGAGCTGTGCCACAAGGAAGCCATGCCCACCCCAGTACCCTCAGGCCTGACTAGTTTGATCCCTGCACACGTGTGGGCAGAATTAGGCAAGATGCCCTTCTTCCCACTTGCTGCTGTCCAACCACCCTGAGGAACTGTTTCAGTGCTGGGGCAGCTGAGCGCGTGCCAGAAACCAAAGCAAGGGGAGCTACCAGCACCAGATGGACACAAGTCTCAGCTGAGCACGACTGTACCAAGAAGCTCCAGTGCATGTCTGTGCAACAGCCCACACAGAGGCTGACAGGCAAGGCTGTCTCCTCCAAAATGAAGGGGTGCATCTCTGCAGAACAGAAAGCCCAGCAGATCTGGCCCACCCATTCCATCTTCTTTCTCTCTCATGAAGAAGCCCACAATAGCTATGACTTGCAAATGGATTCTGAGCTGCAAAGGATAAAAAAATGCCCTCGTGTTAGCCCAGTGCAGACGGGCAGGCATCACAAGGTGCACAAGGAGGCCTCAGGCAGTTCGGCACAGACTCACCTCAACCCTCTGCCAGCCCTGAGCTGGATACTTCCAGCCCTTGTAAAGACCAGGAAAGGAGAAAACCATGAGACAGGTCATCCCATGACATTTGCATAGGGACATCAGTTTGCTCTGCAAACAGCAAGGATCAGTGCAAGTATTACATGGTTCGTGCTGTGCTGGATGTGGGACAGAGGCATCAGGTATGACCTGATGCTGAAAATGCAGAAAAAATACTGAAATGGGGAGTTGAAAATCTTGCACTGGCTTTGAGTGGGCCAGAAAGGAATGAGACAAGGCTAATGGGAAGGTGGTTGCCCTGCAACAGAGGCTGAGCACCCATCAGCTGCAAGAACCTACTGCAAATGCAGCCCCACACAACATGGAAACTTACTTTTACTTGATTTTTTCTTTTCCTTGCTGTCTGGCGGCTTCTCTGGGTCATCAGCTGCTTTCTTTTTCTTCTTTTTGGGCACTTCTTCGCTAGCTTGTCCTTTCCGCTTCTTTTCCTTGGGCTGTCCTACAGCCCCATCCTCTCCTGGCCGTTTCCGTTTCTGAGATGCTTTCTGCTTTTTGTTCTCTTTGTCTTTGCCCTTAGATGTTTTCACAGCCTTGTCTGCTGTGGAGGAAGTTTTCTTCTTTTCCTTCTTTTCTTTTTTCTCTTTTTTTTTCTTCTTCTTTTCCAACCCTTCTGCTGTTTGCACTGCAGGAGCTCCAGCAGCAGTGGTGACCTCACTTTTACTCCCCAAACTTGACTCCTCTGGCTGTGGGGTTGAAAGCAGTGCAGATGGCAATGGGTTTGCTTGCGTCTCTTTTGCCTCAACATCATTCTCTTTCGCAGCCAGGGCTTTCTTGAATGGGGAATGCTTGGGGTTGGCATGACTTGCATCAATTTTTCCTGCCCCCTTCTCTTTGCTGGATGCTCCTGTGGCTTCCTGGCCCAGAGGAGGTTTGCTTTCTGCAGAAAAAGTGACGAGAAAGATGACAACTCTGGGAGCATTCCCACACCACAGTTAGCAGAGGAGAGGAATACGCATTTGAAGACAAATACCCAGTTCTCCCTCCAAAGCAAAAATCTGCTGGCCATCCCAGCTGCAGCAGAAATAGCTGCGTCATGGCCAGGGGAAGCCAGCAGACGGCAGCAGCACCCCACGCTGGGTTTTGCAGTGGAGACACTACGGGAGCAGGGCCTGGTCCCAGTGTCACTCTCCTGTGCCAACACAGCTCTGCTCCTGTGCCAGGCAGACTCCCAGCCTTGCCAAAGGACCCACCTGCTTTGTGGTTTGCAGACACCTGCTCGACGTCCGTGTCAGAGTCACTGCTGTCACTGCTGGAGCTGTCAGCTGGGGCTGCTTTCGTGGAGACTTTGGCGAGGGAGCTGTTGGCATTCACAGCTGCTTTCCCTTGCCCTGCATTGCCTACAGGCTGGGGGGGAACCGTCTTTGGTGTCTGAGGTGCTGCTGGGCTCTTGGAGAGGCTCACATAACCTGTGAGGAGGGACTGAAACAGCACAGACACACTGAGAAGACAACACAGCAGAGCAGCATCCCTCACACCAGGTACATAGATCTCTCTCTGTTGATATTGTACCCATACTCCAAGTGAAGGGCCCCCACTTTGGCCACCTGCAGAGTGATAATGCGTGGTTCAGTCAGCTCTGCAGAGAGACCGTGGCAAGGCAGGGCTGCCAGGAGAGGGAGCTAGCACAGACGGACCCTGAGCTTGCAACAGCAAGAGCTGATGGTGATAGGGTCTCTCCTTTGTTCCCACCCAGTAAAGCAGACTTGGGGAAGGCTCCTGGCCATTAGCGTGCACCCACGCACAGCTAATGCACTGCAGATGTGCTGCACGCCCTGCACATTACTTACAGAGGGAATTTAATGGTTTGGACAGGGGTTAAGTTACAAATAAGAAGGGGGAAAAATCCTGCTGCTATTGGAACTACGCACCAGTTGTCTTGTTTTAACCCTTGCTAGGCATCAGCTCCTCCCATCTGCAGGGAAAGCTCTGAACCCAAGGCTTGGCTGCCTGGGGAAGCATTCCAGATTTCAAAGCCTGTGCCTTCCCACACAAGAAAGCCCTGCTCACTGCACTACACTTTCCTCCTAGCAAACCTACCCCAGCTTTCCATTTGCTATGGTGGAAAACAACCTTTTCTCTGCTACTCAGGAGTCAGCTGCAAGATGGATCCCACAGCCTGCTCAGGTACAATACCTGTGATACTGCCTCTTCATCCTCACTGGAATCTGACGAGGAGCTGTCATCTGGCTCAGTCCCTCCTGGTTTCTGCAGCAGCCCTGCTGGAGAAGCACAGTTCACCCCATTAAACCCACCACTGCTTACTCAGGGCTAGTTCACCTACCCAGCACGTGAGGATTGCCACCAACAGGCCTTCTCCATACAAAGGGAAGCCCTCTGCAGAGCTGGAGAGAAGAAATCACTCTCCAACCACTAATGTGAAGGAGCCACGCCTCCTACAGGGGAACAAAAAGCTGGCCTGGCCCACAGCACTGAGAGCATCTTTTTGGGAGAACTGACCAGGTTTGGGAGGCTGCTTGGGTGTCTCCTCGTCACTGTCAGAGGAACTGCTGCTGTCCAAGCTCTCCTCTGCTTGGGTGAGCAGTGCAGTCTGGCTCAGCCTGGCATCCTGTGCTGGCTGCAGGCCTGGCTTCTTCAACTTGGCAGTGGGGCTTCTCAGGATGGAAGCAGCCTGCGGGGCAGCAGGACTGGCTGGAGGAGCTTTCCCCGTGGGAGTTGTCTGCTTCAAGCAAGGAGGAGGAACAGCCTAAGGAGAGAAAGATGAAATGCATATGGAAGAAGGAATATTTGCTCATGCCCATGACTGGACAAAGCAGCCTAGAACAGTTGGGCTTGGCAATATCAGTGCAACAACAGTGGTTCTCTATTTTAATAGAGCAATCTTCCCCCTTCCTGAGCATTCTCCTGCAGAAGAGGACAATGCACCAGCCTCAAGCTCCAGCTCGCTCACCCCCTCTGCCCACTCTCCCCAGGGAAGCTCCCCACATTCATCTCCTCTGTCTTTACCTCTCCCACCACTGTGCTGCTCTCTGAGGAATCACTGTTTGAGCTCTCAGACACTCTGGAAATTGAAGGGATAGGAGGTGCTTTTATTCCCTTCCCCGAAGGTGGTGTGGCATTAGCCTTGGCAGCCACTGTGCTTGAAACCTTGGTTGGTTTGATGTTCTGCTGGGATAGAGTCTAAAATAGATATGAAAGAAAAATAGGACAGAGCACAACTTGGAGAGAAAACAGACAGAAGCACACACCAATCCACTGCTACCTCCTCCATCTAGCACAGCTCTAATGCTCTTATTCTGCTTTCCTCACTGGTCAGCTTTGTCTACTGTGAGCTCTCATGCATGGCCAGCACCCTGCACGTGCCTACTGCATTAGCTTGGTGCCAAAAAAGCAGCCCTACAGAAGGCTCACAGACAGAGTACGATGTGCACAGATATCTATCCAGGGCAGCACTAGCAAGATTGTTACTGCAGACTCTATTTTGCAGAGCAGGCGCCTGGACTCTCTTACATACTGGTACAACACATTCAGGGTTAATTAGCAACAGAGATAAAACAAGGACACCAACTGCAGGTCGAATCTGCCTTCAGGTCCACAAGCAAGTCACGGATTAAAGAGCAAATTAACAAGAAGCAGTTGTGTTTCCTCACACTTGAAGCATCTCATCAAACTTAACGTAAGAGAAGTTAAAAATAGAAGAGCCACGGGCATGGAAATCAGACACTGACATCAGGTCCAAGACACAAACCCCAGCAGAGGAGGCAGCAGGGGCAGCAAAGGAACTCACAGCCTCCTGGTTTGTGTTACAAATAAGGCTACGTGAGCAGCCCTCCCTCTCACCATCTCTGACAAGCTGGGTCTTTGTGGGCTGACATTTCTCACACAACATCTGGCTTTCAGAAAAGAAGGCAAGGCTGCACAAAACAGAGAACTGCCAATGAGAGCTCTCAGCCGTCTTGCACAGAGCTCAAGTTGCAGCAACTGCATTATTTTATACAGTCTTGGTATTATAAATAAAAAGCTTTAATCAAGGACTCTCAGGCTGGCTGCTTCCCAACCAGTTGGGTAGGAAGCAGCCTTTCCATTGGCCATAGCAATAGCCAACATGGGGAAGGGTTTCCTTGAATGCTCCTCTTCTCCCTTTCCCAGCAAGGGTGCTGGCCAGAAGGGGATATGTACGTGTAGACAAATAGGACAAGAAGTGCACTTGGCCACTCAGCCCTCTCTCCAGCTCCTTTGAGCACCCAAGCCCCCATCATGTAGGAATGACAACCACACCCCACAGTCAAAGCTTTCTCACATGGATTTTTCTTGGGCTTAAGGGGTGCAGAGACACCCAGAATAACTTCATGCAGAAGCAGTTCAAGCCCCCACAGAGCTCAGCTATAGCCCTACAGTGCCAGCATGGAGAGAGAGACATGGCATGAAGAGACTCAGCTGAGAGCTGGGATTGGCTTCATGAACACTCAGGAGTGCCTTTGGCACAGACACAGGGTCATTTCCACTCTCAAAAGTAGGGGTCTGACTTCCTCTGGCTGAAAGGCAGCAAGTGCACTGTGCCTCCCTTCAACACAATCTGTCCAGCCTACTGAGGCATGGTAAGCAGCAAAAAGCACCAGCTGCATCCCCTGCAAAGGGTTTGGGAGGAAACAGGGAAATCCAGCTACCCAGCTCATGGAAAAACTCTGCCTGCAAGGACTTGGCTGCCTTTCCAGTCTGTTTAACTCCCTGGAGTAGGGCAAAAGGAACACAGACCCAGAGGAGCTCTGGCCTCACACATCTAGTCGTGTTCCTGCCAAAATATTCACACCCTTCACTACTCTCATGTACACCAAGCTTGCCGAAATGCACATCCAGAGATGGGGTCACTGAGACCCAGGGATGCTGCCAAGAAACCCTGATCCAGCTGAGAAAAGGGCTCTTCTTTGCACCATCCACCACCCACTCAACTACCTTTGACAGTCCTGAGATACCTCCTCACACCCACACTCAGCAGGTCAGCAGCTCTTTACCTGTGTGGGAGGGACTATTTCCTCATCAGAATCCGACTCCTCGCTGGAGTCATCA
This sequence comes from Centrocercus urophasianus, assembly GCF_019232065.1. Taxonomy (NCBI): domain Eukaryota; kingdom Metazoa; phylum Chordata; class Aves; order Galliformes; family Phasianidae; genus Centrocercus; species Centrocercus urophasianus. The sequence goes on from NW_024884822.1 coordinate 11,012,765, forward strand.
CTGCTGGCCATATGCAGAACTGGGGCTGGGGCTGGTGTGGGTGCCGGTGCTTTCTTCACACTTGTTGGCTGGGGCGTAGCATTGCTTTTCACTGCAGAAAAGGCATGTGAGATAGTTACTATGAGAAAGAGTTGTCCTGGAAAGCCATGGAAAACAAGAGTTATCATCAACAGGCTAGGCGGTTCCATTTGCAGGGTAGAAAAGGAAACCACGAGGATGAAGGTGAGGGATCCTGGTCACTGCATGAGACTCACCAGCAGGCAGTGCAGGCTGTATCTGTGACACTGGAGTCTCCTCCTCACTGTCAGATGAGTCGCTGCTTCCACTTTCAGAGCTCTCATTCTTCAAGGTGCTTCCCACTGCCTTTTGAGGAGTCGTGGCTTTAGCAGCCTGGCTCAGGCTGGGAACGGACCCAGGCTGTTCTGGTAACCTCTGAACAAAAAAAGAAACACAGTCCCACGAATATGGTATTAGTACAAAAAAGAACCCTGCAGCTCAACTGGGATGTACTCTCGCAGCTTGGGCAAAAGGCTGCAGACGTCCCTCCTGCACACTGCTGGAGGCTAGCAGTGACAGAGGGAGAGTGCCTGCTGAGAGATCTGGGAGCTGCAGCACCCGCAGATATTCTCCAAGCTCACAGTGCTCTGCACCCACTCAGTTTACTCCGCTCATCGCTCATCTTTGGGCTGTTCTGCCAAAGAGCAGCATCACGCTTTGCAGAGCAGGCAGCCCCCTTCAACCCGCATGCTGACAGACTGCTTGGTGCCGTGCCTCGGGCTCTGCTGCAGGAGGGTAAGACAGACTCCTGCCCTGCTGCACAGCCCCTGCCATCCCCATTTCCCAGTCCTGCGATGCTGCAAACCCAGCCTTGCCTGCTCTCAACCCTCCACCAGCCATGGCCAGCAGCCGAGAGCAGCAGCCCAGCCGCCTCACAGGACGATGGAGCCTATCGTGCTTCCTGGCACAGCCCCACAGAGGGCTGCCACTGGGGCAGTGTTTATCATCTCCAAGCCGAACACTAAACAGACAACAGCATCTGCATGTTTATCCCATTACAGAACAGCACTCGGAACAAGCCAAGCACATTTTGACTCTGCTTAGAGAAACAGAAACCTCCAAAAGCACTTGGGAGGGGGGGCAGCAAACCCCACTTGTCTGTTTTGTTTTGATTCCAGTGAGTCACTATCTCCAGGAGAGAGGCCAGACTTGCAGTGCTGAAGAGAGAAGTGCTTGAAGACAGCACTAGAATTCACATGGTCTACATGAATGCATTAGCTCCATTCCCTTTCCTTCCCAGGCAGTGCTGTGCAAAGCAAAAATCCATCGAGATCAAACCCCAGTTGCTCCCTTTTAAGACCTTCACAGCACCAGGACTGGCTTATCCCTGTGCAGGAGGGCTGCTTTGCCTTCTAACTTCAGAAGAGATTAGAAAAGACCTGTGGAAGAACTAGATGGAGGAATCCTGGCACTGAACAAACACAGCATCCACAGAGAAACCACTATAAGCCTTTATACAGCCCTGGGATTCCTCACATATTCCTGGGCAGAAGCCAAGGTCCCTCCATCCACCTGATCCTGGTCACTGCCAGATGGCTGACGGCCACCACGTCCCATGGCATGGCTCCAGACAGAATCAGGCCAGCAGCGTGGCTGAGCAGAGTAACACAGGCAGGGGGTTCTGACAGCTTAGAGTCACAGGTACTGCAGTAACTCAGAGAGGAGGAAAATAACTTAAGAGGAAATCATTTTTCCTGCTCCTTCTTCAGTCCCCAAACCAGGAGCTGCCTGTGGATCAGTACGAGTGATGACTCAGCTCCTGCACAACCCATCTGTCACTCCACTGGGTCCATTTGCATCATGCAGCTCTGCATGACAAGAGGGGGAAGCAACGCCAAGCCACGTGCAATGAGCAAACTGTAACAATCACATTCCTCCATAGAAGTGCCACCAGCGTATCAGGACTGAAATCAATAGCTCAGCTGTGTCACGACACAGTGAAGGGAGTACTGACATCTGCAAGTGAGCATAGGGACAGGATTCGGGGAGGGAAAGACTTTCCAGCTCATGGGAGATCTGGCCTCCCTGCACAGGACCTGCAGTCTAAGACAAAAACCTGCAGATACAACTTCCACCAGCACAGTCTGTGTAGGTTTCTTTGGGATGCTCAGGAGTGACACAAGTTCCCAGCACGTGTCTTTATGCAGCTCACACCCCGTCCTGCTAAGCAGAAACAGAAGCCTGTCCACGGTGGGCTTGTGTGCCATCTTTGGCCCACAGTGTTAAGGAGAGAGGAAAGCAGAGCAGAACTGACATTTCCAAAAGAAAGGCAGCTCATCGGCTCTTTAAGGTCAGTCTGTTCTGTCCCCCCACCACCAACCTCCCCTCCAAAAATAAGCAAACACCTTGTCAACTTCTTTGACTAAATATTCCTGAGTCTTCAGGGGTAAACATACCAATTAAGCAGTTCCATTTAGGCATGATGTTCATTTTAATTGTGCTAATCCACCCCCACAGGGAAAGATGAAGCAGCTTCCAACGCTCTGTATCTGTTTGGATCTTGCACAGAAGCCAGAGGAAGTTGCAGGATACAGCAAGTCAGTGGTTAGCATATGCCCAAGTAGCAGATGGTGAGGATGAGCTAAGAGTTTGACAGGGAGGACAGGACTGTGGACACAGCTAAGCCTAATGGTTTAATCTTCAGGCTTCACTTAAGGTCCCTGTCTTCAGGCTACTAACACAAGAAGAAACAGCCTGTTTGGCAAAAATAGAGCTCCCTTGATGACAAGCTCTTCTTTGCTAACTACGTTTAGTGAAGGGTAATTGCCACTTTGCAAGAGGGAAGATGCTGAAGTGGTTAAACAGCCACTGGCAAGACAGTACTTGCTGCTGCCAGCTTCAACCCAGCACAGGGGGAAAATAAAGCCACCCCAGTCTGTCCTTCAACGGCACCCCTTCTAGAATGGACGAGTCTCAATAGTTTTACAGTGAATCCTTCATAGCCCAGTGTATGGGAGCTGCTGAATCACAGCCCGAACCTCTGATTGATCACCTGAGGTGAGCAATGAGTCAGCCCTGGGAGCACAGGTGAAGGCAATTCATCTGTGCTGCTGGAAGGGGTGAAACCTGGCTCCACCTCTGCTAGACCCATATAAGAGCTGACTACCAGTGGGGAAGGATCCCTTTCTAGAGGTCCTTCCTTTGGAGTTTTACAGCAAGCCCAGGACACAGGTAAGCACTCTTATTTATTCTCTTTTTGGTATAATAACTGCTTAGCCAAACTCTCTTGTTTATTTCATAATTATAACATCTGTATATTCATTGATTATACACCCAGCTATCAAGATAGCTGCTCCTGCCACTCAAAGCTGAATCTTTATGTATAATAATGCAGGAAGAGAGCAGCACAGAGCCAACTGTTAGAGAAGCATCCCCCTCCACCCACCTCAGCAGACCAAGGCTATAAAGACAAAAAATGCAGAGCCTCTCTGGCTCCTGCCTGTCAATACTGAAAGGACAGGTTGACAAAGAGCCTCCTTGTAAGGACACGTGAGGCTCTGCCCCTGGATTCCCTTCCTCCCCAGCAGATGATAACTACCATCTCCAAAACACTGTTTTCAGGGCGCTTCCCAAAAGGCTCTGCAGCTCAGAGTCAATGCAGTGAGAATCCATACAATGGACTTGAGGATGCTCTCACAGCTGAGGATGCTTTCACAAAGGGATTTGCCTTTAGTCTGAGTGCTCCTGAGAGAGCTCTAAACAACTGCATAGCACAGGAGAATCAAGCAAGACCAAACCACTGACAACCCCTCACAAGGCCCACTCCAGAGGGGGAAGGCACAATTGCAATGAATCAGTCAGAATCAGACTAGTTCCCAAGAGGCACTTGGCATCTATTCCCTACACACAGATGCTGCTGCTGGGACACTGCTCCTCAGCTGAGCTTGTGTTTTCCAACAGTTCTTGCAATGGTGTCCCACATGGAAGATCCTGAGAATCCTTAGGAATCATGCAATCATTTAGGTTGGAAAAGACCTTCAAGATCATCAAGTCTAATCATCAACCTGAACTGATCAGTGGTAGCATTTAATGGCTGAACGACTGCTTTGTGCAGCCCGTGTGAGCTGAATGCACCATCACCCACCTTCTGGCTGACAGGCACAGGCAGATCCTCCTCTTCACTGCCTGAAGAGTCAGTGCTCTCTGCCGGGTTTGTACTTTCAGCTGGCTTTGCAGGAGCAGCAGTCCTTCCTGGCGTGGCTTTAGCTTGCTTTAGCACTGCTGTTTTTGGTGCTTGCTTCCCTTGGGACAGTGGAAGTGTTTTTGCTGGAGCAGCTTTGCTGGAGAGTGATGCTGCTGGTGTGGTTTTCACTGGGGATAGGATGGCTTGGGAGGTTTTTAAAGATGGCTTTGACTGGACAAGACAAGAAAGGACAGTGTGAAAGAAGGCAAATTCCATGGTTACATAATTAATCTCCTCAGATTGTAATCAAGGAAAGATTTCAGAGCCCCCTGGGATAGACAAATGCTGAAGGAAGGTCAGCAGCTGGAAGAAGAGACAAGCAATCCTTTCACCCAGCTGCCTGGGGACAGCATCCCAAGATAAGGAAATAAGACCAGACATTCTTCATCAGCCTTCTGATATTACCAGTCACCTCTAATGCTAGTTGGAGATCTCTCCACAGGAAGGAAGCTAAGCTGTGCTAGCTTGCCAAATTATATGCCATTTATTGTAACTTATAGCTGAAAGACAAATCCAACCATGGCAATTCCCAGCCTTGGAGAGGCATGCAAGGACAGTGTCAGACAGATGCACCTGGGTTACTGATGGAGGCTCCTCATTTCCACTGTCTGATGAGTCGCTGCTCTCTGAGGTGTCATCAGGCTTTGCAGCCACTGGAGCCGTTTCGGAGCCATGCTCAGTCTGGTTTGGTGTCACTGCTTTTTGCTTCACTGTGCTGCTCTTCTTGGTGGACGCTGAAGTAGCAGGTGCACTCTTCACAGGTGTTGAATTAACCTGCACTGCTTTAACAGCTGGTTGTGCCTGGGAACAGGAGGAAGAAAAGGAGACTCTTACACACTTAGGAGAGAAGAAACTGGCTCTGTCATAATTGCAGAATCTGTATTAAGCAAGGTCACCACACTGCCTTTGATCAGGAAAGGCTCGTTCAGACTACAAAACTGAGCACTTGAAGCAAGCCACTTGTCCATAGACAGCCTGGCTAACCTGTCCTCCTTCTGCAAGTCACATCTGTACAGTTGTGTTTAATCACTTCCTACAGATCAAAGAATCTCCTTCCACTTCAGGCACTGGGAGGAATTGGAATGAAGCATTTGCTGCTGACAGAGATTAGTGGAGCTCTCAGCTACACAGCATGTTTCTGTGGTCTTGGATTTGGGGATTTTATGCATCCAGGGATGAAAGGGATGTTCTCACAGAACTGAGCACTGCAGCATTTTCTCTCCCTTTCAAGAGAAGGGAATTGATTTCTTGGGGACGAAGACTCTGAGAGGTTACCTGGACTGCTGTGGTCGCAAGCTCCTCCTCAGATGATGTCTCATCACTTGATTCCTCACTGCTGCTCTCAGCTTCCTCAGCTGCCTGCTTCAGCTCTGAAACATGAGAAGGGAGACAACACAGCTGCTGCCTGTTCTCAGCTCCCTGAGCACGATGCTAATGCAGCTTTTGAAGTCCGGAAAACAAAACAAGCAGCAGTGAGAGAGATTTGCAGGGAAGAGAGCCTAGTCTTTCCAAAAGCATCAGCTGCCTGCTAGAACTGCTTCTCCAGGCAAGCATCTACCCACAAACACAGCTCCTCCAAATACAGGCAGATGAGAAATCCCTTTCTGACTTCTCTCTGATCATGCAGGGAGTCGTCCAGCTACACACAGCTCCCTGCAGGGGCACCCTAGCCTGGCTGAACCTCCTCTGAAAAAAGTCAAGAGAAGGACCATTTGAAGAGCTTTTGCAACACATTCCTCACCCCCAACAAACAAAGCAGTAAAAGAGATTCCCCCCTAAAGACAACAAAATACCCTAAAATAATCACTTTGCAATAGCAACCAAAGATGCTCAAGTGCCTGTCTTCAGCTGGAAGTGTCTACTGCATTAGTGCTGCATCTTGTTCAGATATGCTACATTCACCCCCAGCCCTATAGAGCACAATGCTGACAGAGATGCAGACAGACTCCTTAGCACAACATCTGCTACTCAAAATGGAAGCAAGCATGCTGGATTCATCCCACAGAGCTCCAGAGCTGCCTGCTTTGCAGTATTCTTGCAGTCTCCCCAGGAGCAACTGCTTTGAGCTTTCCAGCAAGGGAACTGAAAGCAACATGCTATGATATGGCAGGGATCTGATCTGTGGTGAAGGCAGAGCACAACACATGCATTCACCCTGCCCTGCAGGCTCCTTACCCACTTTGGGGGCTGAGGTCTTCACAGTCGGTGTCTCCTTTTCCTCCTCACTCTCTGATGAGCTGCTGCTGCTGCAGCTTTCCGGTGCTTTGGTCGTTACTGGAGCTTTGCTTTGTACTGCTTGGCTCACGGCTGCTACAGCTCGTCCAGGTTTCCCAGGACCAGGCAGTTTCTGCCCAGCCTTGGCTGGGGTCACAACTGATGCACTGGGCTGCTGCTTATTTGAGAGCACAGTTCTGTTTGCAGCAGAGGACGCTGCTACTTTACTGCCTGGAGCAGTGGGTTTAACAGGAGAATGCAAGGAGTTGGCAGCTTTGCCACTCACCACAGCTGGTGTCACCTACAGAAAACAAAAGAAATTAGAAGTCTATGGGAAAAAATGAGGGGCTAAACTGGACACGGCATTACCTCAAGCAGCAATTTTGCATCTGGACAAGTTCTAACACTTAGGAGACAGCATCCCCTTACCGTAATTGCACCTTTTCCACTTGGCGTTTCCTCTTCTGATGAGGAGTCATCATCTTCACTGCTTTCTACATTCACTGCTGAGTTTTTGACTGGGGAAATGCTGGTTACTGCACAGGAGAGAGACAGAGAAATGAAGACAGACCTCCTTACATCAGAACAGTCCCTGTTCTGCAAAGTCTCCCAGCAGGCAGGGCAGAGCCCATCTTTACACCTGCCTCAGCTCCACAGCCACTACTCTTACAACACGTAGGTGCCTTGCTTCTACCACAGCCAAGACACAATCTGCACAGTTCCAGGGGATGTATTACAGCAGGTGAGATTGAGCTAAAACACCTGAGGCACGTGGGCTTTTGTTAGGCTGCACAAGCCAATGCCTCCCATGTCAACAGTACAAGGGCTGTCCAGACCAAATAAAAAGGTCCTCATCTGTGAAAATACCTTTCTTTGCTGGCCAAGCAGACAGCTGGGGCTTATTTCCTGAGGCTTCACCCAAGCTACAATATCCAATCCCTTCCCTCCCCACTGAATCATAGAAGGTTTTTGTTGGCCTCAGCATACATCTGCGCTCTTCAAAAACTCTACATGAGATAAATCTGATAAATGTGATGAATCTGTTGTCCTAAGAGCATGAGGGAATAGCCACTGATTTTCAAGCATTCTCTCTAGCCAAGCAAACTGAACTGCTCCACAGAACCCCTCACTATTACTCTGTGAAATTCAGGGAGTTTACAGGCTCTTACCATTTCCAGTTTTCGTCTTCTCTTTCTCATCCTCTTCTTTCTCTGAGCTTTCAGAGCTGCTCACAGGATCAGGAACTCTGATCTTTTCTGGGATGGCTGCCTCCTCATCGCTCAGCTTTCTTCTCCTGGCTTTTGAAGGAGTTCTAAGGGGAATGGATTTTGTGTCAAAAAAAGGGAAATACGAAGAACAAATAGGAAAATTTAACATCATCCACTCTCAAGCCAGCCTTAAGCCTAAGGACAAATAAGTGTCATTCTTCTACAGCTCCCAAGGAGGGGAGGAATGCCTGCCCAATTTGTCAGCAGCTGGTAATACAACAGAAATCACTCCAAGGATTTGCCATGTGTGACCAGGGGTTCCATACATCGCATGCAGGAGAGCAGTAGTGACCTCAGGTGCTCGTTTTGCAGCAGCCTTTGAGGGCTGCATGTACTCCTCCTGCACAGGGCTGAACCTGTTCAGCATTCCCACCACTTCAGCAGCTCTGCAGCCTCCCTCACCCACCCAGCATCCCCCAGTAACAAACAGGCCCAGCAGGAAGGCTGCTCCTAAACTGCAAATGCCAGCTACTAGGCTGGCTTTGAAAAGAGTTTCTGGAATACAGCACAGAGGATGGTCTCAGTCAGATGGGAAGGAGCTGCAGCACAGTCTGAGGAAAGGTATTTTCTAGCCTATGAAGTGACAAGACTAGAGGATCACAGCTCACCCAGGCAAGTGCATTTGAGCCAAGCAGGACACTTTCTGGATAAATTAAACCACAAGTCAACACATCCTTCATGTAGAAGACATAGCAAGGGCCAGCAAGGAATAAAAGGCCTACTTGTGGTGTGGAATCAGAAGGTAAGGGTGACACCAGAGAACAAGGAATCAGTCAGTGTGAGCGCCCTGTCATCCCTTGGGTTTAAAAGTAATATGACAACAGGCACAGAAGAAGGTTGGCATCAACACCCAAGAAAGCAAAATATTGATGGAGGCAGGAACTGTAAATCCTGGTTCTTACACTACTCCTTTCTTACCTAGATCCAGCTTTCTCCTGCTCTTGCAGCAACAAGACCAAGGCATGAGGCATCCTAGCAGGAGACACCTCTTCAGCTAACGCCTGCTTCCCAGGGCTGGGGTACAGCCAAAGGAATGCTTTCACTCAATCACTTCTCAGCATAGGCACCAAACTCTGCATCAAAGTGCAGAGGGTGAGAACAAATAATATTTCACTGCACACAGCTGGAGGCTTCGTGCTGCAGATGTTCACAGGAAGCACTCAGTTGGAAAATGATGTGAGAAGTCACTGGGATGGACAAGTACGGGCATGAGAGGGTTGGCTGGAAGCAGGAGATCCTTTGCTGCCCAGAGAGGCAGTGGATGTCCCATCCCTGGAGACATTCTGTGTCAGACTGAATCAAACTCTGAGCAACCTGATGGAGCTGTGGGTATCCCTGTTCACTGCAGGAGAGTTGGATCAGTTGGTTACTAAGGGTCCCTTCCAACTCAAATGATTATAAGGTCCTTTCAGGTAGATACAGGTGCTACCTGTGCTTTGCTTAGGGCACTGTGAGTCTCTGCCCATTCTCCATGTGCAGCTCACTCTGCCTGCAGTCAATAGGCACGTGTAAAGCACGTGGCTTGGTAAGGGAACTGAAACAGAGACGGGGAAAGCAAAGCATGCCTCTGATCCCAGCATCAACAGCATCTCAAAACTAAGCAACAACTTATCCCTAAGCTAAGGAAACGTTACCACGTGAAACCAGGACAGGAGGAAGGCTGCCGACCACAGCCACCACACAAAGGGGAAGCCCCGCAAATCACGGACACACGTGTCCCCCGGCCCGGCCCCCTCCCTCCCCACTCACTTCTCCCAGTGCGTGAAGATCTCCTCCAGCGACGTCGCCAGGGACGGGAGCAACTTCTGAGGAGCAGAGAACACGCGTCAGCCCCCGGTTCTGCTCCCAGCACCCCACGATGCCGCCCCGGGCCACGCGAACCCCGCGCACAGACCCTGCCCGTGAGCCCGGCCCCACACGCGCCGCACCGCGCCGCCCCTCGGGCTCACGGCGAGCGCAGCCCAATCGAAGCCGGCCCGGCCCCTTTACCTGTCCGAGCTGCGCCTGCAGTTCGCGGGCCGCCCGCGCGTAGCCGGTGCGCAGGAGGTGCTGGTGGATGAGGGCCAGCAGCTCCCGTCGCCCGCGGCCCTCCGCCGCCATGGCGCGGCCCAGCTCCGCGCTGCCCCGGGCGCCGCGTGCCGCGCTGAGCGACGTCACGTCCGCTTCCGGCCGCGCGGCCTCCTGGGAAATGTAGTGCCGGAAGTGGCTGCTGGGGCTGGGGTTGGGATGCTGCGGGGTGCGAGTTGAGTTACGTTGGGGTTGGGTTGCACTGACGTTGGGGTTGGGTTTAGAGCTGAGGTTGGGGTTGGGCTGCGTTGAGTTTGGGCTGCGTTGGGATTGGGTTGTGTCTTACCCACTGTGGCCACTGAGCTGAGCAGGGTAACCCTGGGAAGCCACGATGGCGCCCGAAGCTGGACAGGGAGCGTAGCTGAGGCCTGAAGCCAAATCCAGAAGTGAACTGGGCTGGCTGAGGGGGACCCAGACCGGGCACCGAGCCTCTCCTGAGGAGCTCCAGCCAGCCCCAGGCTGAGGGGGAACCTCTGGGGCAAACAGAGCTGTGCTCAGGAGCAAAAACCCAGGCACCATCTGGGCCCGGGGAGCTCAAGAGATATTCGGGATGCATGCTGATGCTTCTTACATTGCTGCATTCCAGCAGGAGATCAGACACCTCCCACAACAAGGACGGGCTGATAACCAACAAGGCAGTGATTACTTCAGCAACAGCCACTAAATTTTCCTCTTGTGGGGACAGAGGCCTCACTGCTCTGGAGTGATTTACTGTTGGATAGACATGAAGCTGCTGCAAGGATCTGCTCAGGCATTCTGGGGGCAAACAAAGCAAACAATGAGAAGAAGGAGCTCCTGACACAGTGCAGCTGTTGGAGGCAGTCTGCGTTGCAGAAGGGCTGCCCTGTTACCCCCTCCCCATGCTGATACTTTCCAGGAAAAATCTGGCTCCTGTCACTTCAGCAGAGGTTTATTTTTAGAAGGTTTAATAATGACCGTGGCTTGTCTGTCACTCACTCAAAATACAGAACCTTTATTTGCCTTTATAGCAAAGATTAAATATAAAACTGACTGTGTTCCAATTGGCTCCCGCACCAAATTTCTTTGACACCAGCATCATCCAAAGCAATAAAGCCACCAGCCAGGTGGCAGGTTTACAGCTCCTGCAAATGAAGCACAGACGTGGCTAGGCATTTCTAGGGGTGACCTCCTCCGGCACAGGCAGTCATAGAAGCTCGCTGTAAATGTGGCTGTGGCATCCCTGCAAGGGTGATGCTGTGACTGACCAGGACAGCATTCCCTTGCTCCGGGATGACCTCGCACAAAGGCATGAGGCTTATCAGCCAGCATCTGCTTTGGAGACCCAGTTCTCCAGCTAAGGAGGGAAAAAAACAGGTAAGGAAAGCATGCTGGGGCAGAAAGCCCTGAAGCGTTTATCCCGTGGTGGACTGACCAGGGCAGAGCATGTAGAGCCAATGCGGCCTGGAGCAAATGCCTGCAGAAGATGACTTCAGGGGCCTCTGGAATTGGAAAAACCAACCCAACCTCTTCCACCTCTATCCCTGCATACTCCATGGTGTGCAAGAATCTACAGATGAAGGAAGGGATGCCCACGCTTTGGGCAGAAAGGAGAGGATCTCTCCAAGGCAACAAAGCTCTCCCAACTAATGTCACAGGAAAAAGGGGTTGGATTTGGTTTTGGTCAGTTCCAGTAGAATGTGGAAAGGAAGAAGACAGAGTTGAACGTAGATGGAGAGAAAACATGTTCAGAAGGTGCTTTTTACAAGCATGGCAAGTAGAGTATAGGATCATAGAGTCATTAAGTTTGGAAAAGACCTCTGAGATCACCTAGTCCAACTGTCCACCTACTGCCCACTAAACTGTGTCCCTAAGTACCACATCTACACATTTCTTATGTTAAACCCTGGAGTGCCCACAGGCAAATGACTTTAAAAACGGACTCCATTTTTTCCTCAAGTGTCTGCTACAGTTCAGGGTCACCCGAGTCCAAAGTTTGATACCTTCAAGCCATGAATACCCTTAGGAAACCACAGCGCAGGGCCTGGTAGTAACACAAGCCACTTGAATGAACTAATCTGAAATATATATATATGTACTCTGCACCACAATTACAGGTAGAGAAGGTATTTGAGGCGTTTGGTAAACATGCCAAATAATAAATACAGTTATTCAGTCAGCAAACAGCTGCATGATTATAAATAGGAAAATTGACCTCAGCCTGAAGCCAGCTGAGGCCCAACAACACGCTCTTATTAAGGAGTGATTTTTTTTCCTGCATTTTTTTGGAGGGACATTGAAAGTATTTTGCCCACTCTTTATTTTAGGAAGGTGAAATGTCCCTGGTGGATTTCAAAAGCTAACCTCTCGGGTATGCGTTTTCCATGCCAAGACACTGAGTCACGAATAGATCGGAGGAAGAAGTGTCAAACCCAGACAGGGGATAACACGGCTGTGATTTAGTAGCCAGCTCAGTCTGCTAATAACCGCACAGCCCGCTCCATGCCCTCAGCCTCACAAGCTGACAGCTTTGCTCGCTGCCACTTTCACATGCTATTTGCTTATTGCTTGGGGTAAAACTTGTCCACACCTATTCCATTCTGAATGACTGTTTGTGTCCTGGCCAAACCCCGGCTTGGGGAGCTGCTAGCAGCTGCACGGCGCCGTCATTCCTGCTCTGCGCCCTATGGAAGCTAACAGTCTCTAAGCACGTCTGCTGGACCCTTGGGCTTGCAGGGACACTTCTCTGCTCTCTGTTCGTGAAGCTACAAGCAACATTTTTGTGTATTTGTCCACTTACAAGTCTGCAGCATTAGCGTGATGTAGCCATGGGGAACATATCCTCTGCCATGCGTGTACATTTTTATCTGGTGCTGCTCAGCTGGGTGTAGTTTTCAGGCATGGGGCTGATTCTGCCTGTTGCTGCTTTGGGGAATGAAAAGCATGAAACAAAGTGAAGAGATGTTGTGATCCTTAGGGATGCTGGCGTAGTACACAGCATCTATGGGGTCTGGATCTGTAGGGATGCTGGTATGGTGCACAGAATCTATGGGGTCAGGATACCGAGTGGTCCCAGATGTTTGCCTGAGGAATTTCTTCCTCCAACTATTCATTCTGCCTCTGCTGGATCCCCTGTCCAAGGGGTGGGTTGTCTGTCTGGGAACAGGAGCATCGTCACCACCAGCAGGTGACTCTGGTGGGTCTTAGCATCAGACCACTGTCCCTAAATGTGAGTCTGACCCATATTGTACCCCATTATAGGCAAGATCACCAGGATGCTTCACGCAGCATCTCTAGGGCAGCTGTTCCATGGCTTTTCTGGTGTTCTGCTGCTGGGATGCTCCTGCAGGAAAATGGGGATGGAGCAGGATGAGGGGAGCATAAGAGAGATGGATGGAGGTGGAAGGAATAGGGCAGGGAACTGCAAAGGGACGGGGGGGGAGAAGGTGAGAGCACAGGAGCAAAAGAGTGAGAGGAAATGGGGTGTTGTGAAGGGAGAAGTTGGGATGAAGAAAGAAGTTTTATTTCCAAGGGAAAATGAGAGAGGGAAGGGAGCAGGCAGTGGGAAATCAGAGGAGAAGAGGAGGAAATGGCCACAGCGGTGGGCCTGAAGGACTTGCTTTCCTCCTGCCCCCGATTTACCAGCCCTCAGCCAGCATTGTGCATCTCTGTGTGCACAGTGGGTTGCCAGGTGCTGCTCTGCGAGGCTTTGAGTCACCCAGGCTGTCAGCATCCCTCGCTGTGTGCCCAGGGGAGCAGCGTGGGCTGCAGCTGGGGCAGCGTGGGGCTGAGGGTCTGCAATGAGTTCCCCTGCCTCGACCCACAGCTTCACGAGGAGCTGCCACAGGAACAGCCTCACTCCAGAATCCCATTTCTCCCCTCTCTTATTCAGCTGTTCTCTTCCCCCTCCTCCTTTTCTTTGTCTGCTAATGCACAACAGATGGGAGGAAATGCCATTTTAAATGCCACAGCATCCTGATGAAATGTGATGGGTTATGGCAATCTCAGATGAATCATGGCATTGTTTTGTGTACATGGCTCCGCTGTGGCTCGGCCTCGCTCAAGCAACTCTGCCTCCCGCTTCCCAAACACAATCAGGGTCATTTTAGGCATCTACCAGCAGCAGGTGCCCTCCAGGACCTGGCTGTCCAAGTGATATTAGCTAACTAACCAGCCACATTTGTGAAGGCAAAGCTGAGCCCTCTGAAGCCTCTACTCCAGGCTGCCTTTGGTTGTGCAGGGATTATACGTGACACTGCATTCCCACGTTACATTTATAGGATTCCTACACAAGGTGCAGGGACTCTGTCCCCAGTAATGGGATTGACACAGCAGAGCCATCCTCACCAGCTCCAGCTTCACCTGCGGTCCCTATGGGGAGTGGGGCCATATCCCCATGCCTGTCCCTTGGCCCCATGGCCGTGTTGCTGGGATGGGAATGCAGAGCCAAACCCCGGGGCTGTGATGTGGTCTCCTGCTGCTGGGGTTTGCTAGGGATGGTCGGGTCATTTCGCCTAAGCAAGCAGACCGGCATCAAATAATATTGACTCAGTAGCTGCCAGATGAGAAACAGCAGCTCAGAAGTGAAAAACTATATCTGTATCTATGCGTATCCCAATGGCTCCATGACTGGAACCAATAGACCCAGCCCTGTTAGCTTCAAACTAATTAACTGTGGAAAAAAGTCACCTCTAAACCTACAGAATATAAAGCAGCCTTTTAGTTTGTGTAGCTGCGAGAACAGATTTGAGAACTCTAATGAGTAGAAGACGTGGCATTAAAATTTGGTTGCAATATGCTTAATCTTAGCAATCTAGATGGGAAATACATCACTGGGTATATCCAACTGCTTGTGCCTACTGGCATGGCAGCAGTGAACCCTTTAATTCCTCGTTTCTCTCTCAGATCTATGTCAATGGAGCAAGCAGAAGGGCTGTTGTGATTAACTCCCCCCTCCCAGCCCTGCTCAGGGCCAGCTGTAAGCATAGCCCTGCTCAAAGCCCTGGCAGCCCCGAGGTGAGTGCAGCCAACACCAACACTTGGGGCAGCCCTGCTGTGTTTACCCAGATTGCAGCAGCTCTACCTGGAAGGAGTGGGACAGGGGCCGTGTTTGCGTTCCTGAACCGGAGCTTTGGGGGATTATTTTTCCCCCACCAGGCGTTCCTCTGCTGCTTTAACTCATGTCAAAAGCTGGGAGGCAGGAAAAGGAAGGGATGGAGGGAGCAGCTTGGGGTGTGGAGCAGCTCCATTGGGATGTACCCTGCGCTGCCTCCATCTGCACCGTGCAGATGGATTTCTGTGTACCTGAACAGCTCAAGTTTCATGCAGGCATAACACACACACGTGGGTTGGACAGCCATCTCCAGCCTCTCCTGGGGAACTGCAGAGGGATCCTTGCCTTATCTTATTGCAGTAAAGGGATTTATTGCGGCCGCTCCGCCAAAAAACGTACAGAGAAATTCCACCGAAGCACATATATATGTTTCTCTTGGAAGCAGACAAAACTCCAGTATGCAGAAAAGCCCTGAGCTGTTGTTAATCTCTGGGGTTTTATCCAAGTTTCTTTAGCAACTTGGACATCATCACAATGGCTTTCAGATAGAGCCGAGTGAGCCTCCCTCTGCCTTTGATTTCCTCTCTGAGATTTGAGTGGGTTGGGAATTGGGTGGGACGTTTCCAGCCAACGTCAGCCCCTGTAGCCACAAGAGGGTGACAGAGTCCCATCGCGCGGTGTGGCTTTGGACAAACGCAGGGATGTCCCCAGCTGGTGCAGGGCTCAGCCCAGTGGGGACCAAGCTGCCCTTTGGTGACCAGAGGCTTTTGGAAATCCCTGCTGGAGGCTTTGCTGGCTGGAAATGGGATCCCGGTGCTGGGAAGCTGAGGACTCTTTTTCCACCTGGTTTCAGTTAGCGTTGGTGCTGGCATCAGCAACGTGTTCCCATTGCCAAAAGAGGGGCGAATTCCCAACCACTGCTGCAGCAGGCAAGGAAAGAAACCTCACCCTTGCTCTGTATTGGTGGTCTAATGCAAATACCATGTTTCAGAGTAGTTCTGGAAAAACGAAAATGTCCGAAGGCAACGCAATGCTGCCCTGCTTCTCCTGGCTGCTGGGGCTTGGGGCCTTTCTGTTCCTACATTGCCCACTCATGCTGCTGACTTGCTGCTGGCTGTGGCCTTGGAGCTCGGAGTTGCTCCATACATCCCTTTCAAGCTCCTGCTGTCCAGGCGGCTCATCCTGGGCGCATCTGCAAAGCCCCTGTGCTTGGGTTTCTCGTAGTGTTTTGTCCCCATGGGCAGTCCAGGGCAGATCCCAGCTCCTGCAGCCTTTCCTGGGGGAAGCAGCAGTTCCACTGCCCACCCCTGTCCCCTCTCCTGCCTTCCAGCCAGGGCATCCCCAGTGAGCAACACAGACAAGAAGCTTCTTGTACAGCCATCTCTGCATTTCTGCTTTTACAGCAGCCACCCGAGGCAACATCTGAGACAGAAGATTAAAGTGCTCTGGGATGCTTCCAAGGCTGAATCTCATCCTCCACCATCCCAGGAGACCAGAGCAGTGGGTGTGGGCTTGATGACATCTCTGGCGCTGATCTCCAGCCAGCTCCCTCCTAACCCCATCCAATGCTGGCCTGGGAACGCCTGCAGAACACCAGGCAGGAGGGCAGCCCCCATCCTATCGGCTGCTGGGTGGGAGCTCGCTGTGTCACTGGGATCAGCTGCTCTCCTAAGGAATGGGGTTGGATCTCACCCTGGTGCATGCACTGCTGTGTGTACCGGCAGGGTATAGCAGGAGGGAGGACTGCACCAGTGGACGCACTGACAGGGTGTATCAGGAAGGAGAATTGCACCAGTGCACGCACTGATAGAGTACATCAGGAGCATTTGCTCAGATGGAAAAAGGGCCAATCACACCCCTGAGAGCTTTGTGGTGTGTGTGGGGACCAGGGACATGGGGTGTATTGGTGTAGGCTGTAATGGGGAAGGAGGACGTGCGTTCATGGGCTCTCCTCGAAGCTGCACTGCATACTCCAAGGAGATTTTTCTATTTTCTCTTCAAATACTCGAAGTAATTAGATGCTGCTTATGAGTAATCACTTGGACTAAACAGTCTGGTTTCGTTTAAAGTGGTCGGTGTGAAACGCTGCGCGATTTGTTTGGACAAAAAACTAAGAAGGGCTCCTTTGAGCCTCCCTGGAGCCGCGGTGGGGAAGTGGGCAGAGGTGGGGCAGACCCACTCCTTCCCCAACCTGTGCCCTGGATGCAGTATAAAGCCTTCCCCAGGGAAGAAAACATCGCCCCGGTCTGCGGGCAGAGCTATAGGGATGAAAGAGAGGAGCGACGCTCTTCCCAAGGCAGAATCTTGAAAGCCTGCAGCCAACGTTAACGACCAAGTTGCGGCACGCTGAGTTTTACGGTCCTTGGTGAAAATGGTGACAGTAAATCCTCAGCTGGCTCCAGCCGTGAAGCTGCCCCCGACGCCACTAAAATCCCTGCAAAGTTCTTGTTGACTTTGGCCGTGTCAGCGCCGCGCTCCATTGCAGCACGCGGTGTTAATGGCACAGAGATTTTCGAGGCCTCAGCGGCGGCGGGGCTGCTATTCTGCCCGTTCCAGAACCAACAGAAGGCATCTGCCTCACTCGTGTGTGCTTTCCTAGGGCAGGATCCCAATCCCAATCTCAGATCCTGGGCTGAGCTGCACCTTCTGCTCTCGTTCCTGGGAGCTGAGTATGGGCTATACCTTTTTATTTATAGTTTCAGCAAAGCAGGATTGGGTTTGGCTGCAGGCAGTTTTTATCTCGGGTAACGTGTCGCTTTCGAAGCCCTATTATTAGCGATTTTGTATAGCTTCAGGATTACTGCAGATCATAATGAATCACCCTCTGCAGCATCGATATAGGTACTCTCAGCCTCCCGACACCCGCCCTGCACGTGACGGGGAGCAGAAAACCCCCAGTGGCAATGGGTGGGATGGAGATATGGGCACAGCGCTGCAGATCCTGCGACAACAGCCCAAGAAGGGATTTGTTTCTAGCAGAAACGTTCAGGAAAACATACCCGAGGGCTAATAATAAAGGTTTTCTACCTGCAGCAGTGCAGGAGATGAGGTATCCTTTTGTCCCCTTAGCGGTGGCAGCCCACCACGGTTGGGTTCGCTGCCTTCTGCTTGGTCACCGCTGCTCTGTGCTGGACACGGTGCTTTCCCTGCTGCCCACGTGGGGGTAAATACACCTCCCCCACCCTGCTGCACCAGGGGGCTGCCCCACAGACTTTCTTACAGTATCCAAGTCTCCTCCTCTTGCAGGGTTTAGCTGCAAATGAAAAGTGCCAAAGAATCACTCCTCGAGCTTTCCACTTGAGTGAAACGCTCCCTGAGAAATGCAGCTGATGGAAATTTGGTTTTTCTCTCATTGTTTTGCTCTGTTTCCCATTCAGGAGTGAGGAATCCAACCTCCAGAATGCGCTCCGGGCTGACAGAGCTCACCGCACAGCGATGAGAGAGGAAGCTCTGCTGGCCTTTGGGCATGACTAACACCACAGCACAGCAATCCCTTGGTCAGGGTCCAGAATTCTGCCAGGTCTCCGGGTTTCAACGAGGACCTTCTGCTCTGACTCATGCCTGGGAATCATCATCCTCAGCAGTGGGGCTGTGTCGCAGTGCCGGGGTGGGGGGAGCTCCATCTCTGGGTACTGTGCCTTCTACCACAACAGGACGGCCCTGGGCACCCCATGCCTTCGAAGAAACTTCAAAGCAACAGCACGGCACCTCCTGCTAGCAGGGAGTGCTGATGAATAATAGAATGGACCCACCCACTCTCACTTTAATCTGTCATGTTCTATGGAAATTAAGCCTTTCTCTTACAAGCAGGCAATTTGCGCTCTTGGCATCTCCAGCGAGAGCGAGCTCTCAGCTCTTCTGCTGGGTTATTGATACCTTTTGTATAAAGCAATGCAGTGCCTAATTGGGCTCTTTGCCTATTCCAACGCGCTGCCAGCAAGCAGAACCTACAGCAGCCCTTAGCAGAACGCAGCTCATGGTGCTGTGGGGAGAAGTTGGACATGAAGAAAACACATCCTGGGCAAACAGGCACCACTCCCCTAGTGGCTCGCAGGTGCAAGCCCGGCTGGCTCACACAGGTGTGTTTTCCTTGCTCTGATCTGGGCCAGGGCTATAAACAAGCAGGCAATCCCTGAGCAAGAAAGGGCTCCTTGTGTGCTGCAAGCACTTGTGCCAAGCTGGGGGAGTGCGGGGGTTTTATGCCCCTCCTTTCCCGTGTGTTAGGAAAGCATCTCGCTGCTGGACCTTGCATCCCTGCCAGCCAGAATGCAGCTCTTTGAAGAGGCTGCACCTGGAAGGAAAGATGGAAAGGGCTGGAGAGAGCTGGGGGTGCCTGCAGCCATGGGAGGGAGTGTGGCACTGCGGTGCGTGGGGCTGCGTCTGTGCCCAGGTGGTGCTGGGAAGAACTGTGCCTTTTCATGGAGCTGGGTGAGGCTGGAGGTGATGCCTGTGCCCTGCGTGCTTTGAGGAGTTGGGGGGTGCTGCGTGTCCTGTGATAAACTGCCTCAGGAATGAGGGTGGGGAGTCCAAAACCAATAGGTGGGGGAAACCAGTGCCAGAGTCACGCTGCAGCAGGGCCAGAAAGCAACTATGTTAAATGCTAAAATCCTTCCTTCTGCCACTTTGGGTCCTTCTCTGCTTCAAAGGGGTTTGGAGGTAAGGAAACTGATGGTTTGTTTTGTTTTGTTCTTTAGTTTTATTATTGTTATTGTAAATGAAGCTTGACCTTCTGTCAGGGTGAAGGACAAAACCATATCTACCCATGGAACTTGAACTGTGAGAATGGATGGGACAAGGCACAAACCATCTGTCTACAGCGCTCTCCATCTTCCCAACCAAATTCAGGGGGGTTCCTCACACCTAACCCATGGTATACAGCATCTCCAGCAGCACCACAGGGCACAAGGGAGAGCCTGGCTTGTGCAGGGCTGGATCTGGAGCCTGGAAACTCATGCCTGGGGCAGGAGGAAGAAGGAGAGCACCCAAGTGGAGTGGAAAGCTTGCTGTAAGGCATGGAAGGAAGGAGCCACGCCAAACCCATAGGCTCCTATCCAGCTCTTCAAAGTGAGCATGCCAGTCATTACAGAGGGGAGGGAAGGAGAAGGTGATGAACAGCAGTGCACAGAGTTGGGAAAAGGGAGGGATGCTGTGAGGGAGTGAGGCCAATGGGTTGGGGTCTGCCAGAGGAGAACAAATGTGAGCAGGAATGTTTAACTGACTTCAGAAGAGAACCCCCAGAGTCATTGAGATGTGTCACCGGGGTTCAAGAACAGAAGAAAAGTTCCTTACCCTGAGACAAGCAGACTCTTATTTAAGGATTTTACTTGTTTCTGTGGTGCCAGGCAGCCAGGAGAGGAGCAAGGGGAGCAGCAGCAGCAGTAGGAACAAACCCTGGCCAAGCCCAGAGAGGCGATGGTTTACATTAGAGAAGGCTCTAATGTTGCACGATGGCCTCTAAGTGCGTTTTGATGATGATGATGATTATTTTCAACTGAGCAAATGGCAGGAACACGGGCAGGGTATTGGAAAGCTGTTTGGCTCCGAGAACAACATCCAGTGGTGCTGCTGAGCCCCTGCCAGAGGGACTGCTGCTGTGCTGCAGGGACTGCTCCCTGCGTCGGCAGCACGCTGCTCCCCACTGCTGTAACCATCCTCACTGTTTGGGCAATGACGAGGGTTGCATAAGCAGGAGTCAAAGTCAATTTGCTATTTTCTCCTCCCTTGATTTCAGCTTCCAGGGAGCAAAGGATGGTGTGTTTAGAAGCTCTGTTGACACCCCTCTCCCAACAGTGAAACGCTTCTGAGCTTTTCCCTTTGCAGAACAGCTCGCAGGAGAGCCCTGCATTCAGCTCCTCACAGCCTCACGCTGCCCTGTGATCCCTTTTCCCCCTCTAGACAAAATAACAAGCTCTCTCCTTTCTCAGGACCGCGCGCTTCTTTTCCAGACTTGCCTCAGCCTTTTCACCACGCCAATAAAGAAAAAAAAGCCAATGCATCACACGTTGGCTGCGGAGAGCGGAAACCCTTAAACATCTGAGAGCCGGGAGCGAGGCGCTGTGATTTGCAAGGCCCCCTCTGCCCTCGTTGGGTCAGATGCCTCTTGCTCTGAAGGAAGAGAGAGGGGACTTGTTAAAACCTTGCCTATTTCTCAGTCTGAGGTCCCGTTTTGGCTGTCCGGAGGCTGAGGCGTGAGCTGGGAGTGGGGCTGCCGAGGGGGGCAGGGCAGCGAGCCTGCAGCGTGCAAACAGATTGTGCAATATTTGCCTTGCACAGAGCTCCCATTGTACAGCCTGGGAGTTCTGCTTTCAATAATTCCCCTGCTCATAATGCCTCATTGATGGCGAGAGAAAGGCAGTATTGAGCGCTGAAGGGGCTCCAGCTTTGAAAAGGGTTAAAAAATAAAGAAAAAGGGGAGGGGAGTGGGGGGAAAGGAGATTTGAGGCTTAGTTTTAAACTCTGCTGTGTGGCCCTTATGGTAAATCGCAGCCGCTGAGAAGTATGCAGAGAGCTGTTTGCATAACCCGGTGTGCAGCAAATGCTCTTGAAGCCCAAACACGAGTGCGGCCGGAGCTGGAGGTGGTGGGGAGAGAAAGCAGGAAGGGCTGTGATTATTTTAATTCTTGCCCCAGGCCACATTAAATTAATAACGAAAAAAAGAAAAAAAAAAAAAAAAAAAGAGTGAATATCCAAATATTTGGTTAGAGAAGCAGCTGTGCAAATGTGAGCCGCTGTGCCAGCTGCAGGGACATCGGTCAATGCTCACCGCCTTGTGCTGATGGCTGGGGAGCATCTCGTGTGCTGCTCTGGGCTGGAAAGCACCAAAAGGAGCCCCGAAGCCTTTGTCTGGTGGCTTCACCCATCGCTGCTGTGGAGGTATGGTCTCAACTGGAAAGTGTCTGTAGGTGCGTGGAAGCGCTCGGTCTGGGGGATGCTCTGTGTGCTGCGATGCTGCCAGCCCTGCAGCTCTCACCCCACAGGGCTCCCATTGCTGTGGGCTGGCAGAACTGCCAGGCAGATGCAGGACCGAAGCGGCTGAGGGCTTGGACTGAGAATGCCAACATCAGCAGCTGTAGCCAGGCGGGTTGCCAGGGGAATCCTCCCTGTTGTGCAATGCTGAAGCTCTCCAAGGATGCTCCCAGCTCTTGAGACATCTCAGAGCGAGACCGGGCAAGTGACTGCCATCAGTTCCCAGCAGTGAGAGGAGTGACTACAGGCCCTGAGCACTTTTTCCATGTGTGGAGCTTGTGATGCATTAATCACCTCTAGAGCAGCATTGCTGCCGGCTGCAATCGTCCTGACCTGAACCTTAGAGCTCTCGTTTCTTCCTCTCCCTCCTCTTCTTCCTCCTTCCCAGCTGCTCCCATCTCCTGCCTCCAACAATCCCAGCAGGGCTGCTCTGACAGCACCATTTATGCATGTTAGGTGTTAGGAAAATCTGACACAGGGAGCCAGGGGGGTCATTCCGCCTAGAGGTGTTCAAGGGGTATGGAGATGTGGCACTGAAGGATGCAGTCATGGTGGGCATGGTGGGATGGGTTGGGGTTGGATCATAGAGGTGAGTGGGGACACCTCCTTCCTGAGCAGCACCTTTTCATCAAGTCCAGTTGTTTTCTACAAAGAGGGAATTATTCAAAGCTGAGGAATTCAGGGGAGAGTGGAGAGGCGTGCGGGAGGAGAGCGGTGCAAAGGAGAGAGGGGAAGGGAGGAGAGGAGCAGCAGAAGGAAAGAAAGATGAACTGATGAACCGGGACTTCATCAAACCTTGCTGAAGGGTTGCAGGGAAAGGCACAGCCAAGTGCCAAACGTCCCCACTTCTGTGCCCTAGCATGCCTGATGTGGGGTTGGGAGGAGACATGGGATGGGAGGGCTATGGGGGAGTGTCTGGGGCAGAGAATGTGGGGATGGCCCAGGGAGGAGATGTGGAGGAGGAGAGCCCAAGGAAAGGGGTGTGCAGGGGAGGGGATGTGGAGGACCTAAGAGAGCAGAGCCTGGGGGGGACACAGCAGGGGGAGGCCCAGGGGAGAGGGTGTGAGGATGGTGGAGGGACCTGGCAAAGGGAAGTCTGGGGGAGGGGGAAGTGAGTGGGGGGCCCACAGAGGGAAGGGAGGGTATGGTGGAGGGGGCTCAGAGGGAAGGGGACAGGAGGCCCAACAGAGGGGAGCCTTCTGGCTCAGCTGCTCCTGGGAGCTAAAGCTCTGCAGAGCCATCCCAAAGCCCCCGCTCAGCCCTTGCCATAGCAGCCCTGCGGTCCTGAAGTCAGACATGGGGTGTGCATGGGTTGAGGGGAAACATGGTGGGTTGCACTGTGTGTTGGGAGCCCTCCGTTCCCATCCACACAAGGGACATAATGGTGCCAAACTGCTCACCTGGATCTGTGTTCTGTGAACAGTGTGCGTTTCCAAACTCCCTGTCCTGTGCCAAGTCCTGCCCTAAGGAAAATCGAGGAGAGAGGGGTGTGCCATGCACAGTGCTGTCCTGATCCCTCATGGATGCAGACCCTGCAAAAGGAGTTACACAGGAGTGTCTCTCTCAGCTCTTCCAAAACTCCCCCAAAGCGCTGAGGCAACAATGTGGCCCCTTGTCCCAGTACCTACACCTAGATCAGCACTTTTGTATGGGCATGGACACCTATTTTACATCAAACCCTGCCCTGGGCTGTCTGTGACCATGGCACTCCCAGTCCCTCTCTACCTCAGTTTCCCCACTTATCAAATGGGTGCAGCAGTCCCCATCCCATAATACATACATATTCCTAATTATCGGCATGCCCTGCAGCGGCCTGCTTCACCACTGGAGACGTCCCGACAAGTTTCTGCAGCTCTCCTTTCTTTGCCCGTGCGCTATCTGCACGGGGCTGGACGGGTGCCGTGGGGCTGCGGGTCGGGGCTGAGCATCGCAGCGCAGGGGCCGCGCCGCGGAGAGGCGGGCAGCCCCGCTTAGGACCCTGCACGCTTTGGGTTTTCCCAGCTTTTTCCTGGAGTCGCTGAGCGAGCGGGGAGGGGCCGAACTTGCGGCTCCCCATAAACCTGGACGCTGCGCCCACGGTCCGGGCAGCTGTGCGGACTCGCGGTGTCCCTCGGAGGCTGCGTCCCTGTGTCCTCACCCCCCGCGTGGCTCTTGCGCAGCCCTCCTGCCCAACCCACAGCGCTGAGTGTCCAGACTGAGAAAGACTTTGGGAGAAGAGAGAAGAAGAAAAAAAAATTAAAAAAAGAGGAAAAAAATAGCCATGGTGGTGTGGGCTGGTCGAGAAATTCTTCGGGAGAAGACGGTGAGAAAAGGACACAGCGGCTGTTTCCCAAAGGGTGAGGAAGGGAGCGCGGCACCGCTGGGCTTGAACTTTAGCACCCTCTTCTGCGGGAGTGTAAGTAAAAAGATCGGCTCATCCTGAGCCAGAACGGCGCTGGGGCGGAGGAGAAGGCGGCCGCTCACTGCGGAGTGGGTTTTCTGTGCTGCTTTGGAAAGAAATAACAGGGGGAAAAAAAAAAAAAAAAAAAGAAAAAAAGAAAAAAAAGAGACGCGTTGAGAAGCCAAAGAGTGCTTGTAGCACTCCGAGTTGCTTTGGGGCTGTTCCTAATCACCGCGTGAGGAAAGGAAAGCCGTGCATGTGGGTTTGATTGGAGCGGCGCGATGCTTGTTTTCTTTTGACCGATCGCAATCCAGCCCCGCCGCTCCGGGCTCTTTGTGTGCGTGTGAGCGTGCCTCGATGGGAGCTCGTCCCGCTCCACTCCCACCCGCCATCCCCTAAGCTGGGGGCTGTCCGAGGAGGGGACATCCCCACGTGTCGCTGCGATGCCGGGGCTGTAGGTCGCTCTGTGGGCAGCACGCACCGCTCTGGGATGGCTGTGTACGCCCTCACCGGCTTCTCGCTGGTCAGCCTGCTCAGCTTTGGCTATTTATCCTGGGACTGGATGAAGCCTGGCTTGGTGGCCGACGTGGCTACGAGCCCCATGGAGAAATCGCTGCCTCCCGCCTTCACCCGCCCGCCGCACATCATCTTCATCCTGACCGACGACCAGGGCTACCACGACGTCGGGTACCACGGCTCTGACATCCAGACGCCCACCTTGGACAGGTTGGCAGCCGAGGGCGTGAAGCTGGAGAACTACTACATCCAGCCCATCTGCACGCCGTCCCGCAGCCAGCTGATCACCGGCCGGTAAGCCCCCACTGCTCATTCCTATACGGACCTCTCCTCTCCCATAGCTCTGCAAGGCTCACGCCCCGCTCGTCGCAAGGCACGTATCCCCATATGTTGGTAGATACTTCATCACTGCTGCAGTTGGACTCATGATGGATCCCTTCCAACTTGGGTTATGCTATGATTTTGTGCTGGAGATCCTCTAGAGAAAAGAGCCTTCCTGGCCCTGTTGGGTAAAGAGTTGATTTGTGCGTGGTTTTGTAATAGCACGTGGCAGGTCACCAGCAGTGAAAATGTTGCTCCAAACAACCAAAAGTCACTTTGAGAAAAGGCAGTCCCTGCCCATGAGGTCCTCTGGTGGTGGGGCGAGGTGTCTCTGCTTGGATGACGCTGCAGACTTTGGGTTGGTTTCTTCTCACATGGGAATTGGCTGCTGGGCTGTCAGGTGGAAGGATGCTCCCTTGCACTGCCAGCTCTCCCTTAGGCTGTGCTTTTCCCTGCTGCTCACTCAGTCTGACTGAGCAGGGCAGGGTGGGTGGAAGGTTTCTCCATCCCATTGGGCACATCCTGGTTTCCTGATCGTGAGCCTTTTAGCCTCCCGGGAACTGATGGGGTTTTCCCATCAGTAAGTAAGACTGGGATGACCAGTAAGACTTACTGGAGTAAGACTGGGATGATTTCCCTGCCCCGGTATGATTTCCCAGCATTTTCTGTAGGAGACATTTAATCAGCATCCCTCGATGTGGTGGCTGTGGATGTGGTCACCTACTGCCTGGGATGGTGGAGCTCAGTGGGGTCCAGACAAAACCCTCTCCTCTCTCCTGATGGCTCCAGAGGGAGCTCAGGCATCTCTGGGGGTGTGCAAAAGAGGATGAGGATACATCTGCACGCAGGCCTCAAGTTGCACCAGGGAAGATTCAGGTTGGCTATTAGGAAAAATTTCTTCTCAGAAAGAGCAGTGATGCAGTGTTACAGCGCCCCGGGAGTGGGGGGATCACCTTCCCTGGAGGTGTTTGAGAACTGTGGAGCTGAGGGATGTGGTGGGGGGAGGTGTCAGTGGGCATGGTGGGGGTGGTGGGTTGACAGTTGGACATCTTTGAGCACTATTCCAACCATACAGTTCCATGGGGAAAAGCAAGAGCACATGGAGCCACCTCCTTCCTGAGCCAGCGCCCTTCTGTGATTCTATGATAAGGAGCTCTCTGTATCTGGCACAGAGCTGCTCCATGGCTGTGTGACACAGAGAGCTGCACATTACTGGGGTCTCCAGAACACAAACTGCCGCCATGTCCCACCCAGCATTACTCTCATCACCACTGATTTGGCTCTTTCCTACAGGTACCAGATCCACACAGGGCTGCAGCACTCCATCATCCGCCCCCGGCAGCCCAACTGCCTGCCCCTCGACCAGGTCACCCTGCCCCAGAAGCTGCAGGAAGCCGGTTACTCCACGCACATGGTGGGCAAGTGGCACCTCGGCTTCTACAAGAAGGAGTGCCTGCCCACCCGCAGGGGCTTCGACACCTTCCTGGGCTCCCTGACGGGCAACGTGGACTACTACACCTACGACAACTGCGACGGGCCGGGCGTCTGCGGCTATGACCTGCACGAAGGGGAGAACGTGGCGTGGGACCAGAGCGGGAAGTACTCCACCTTCCTCTACGCCCAGCGTGTCAGCAAGATCCTGGCATCCCACAGCCCCAAGGAGCCCATCTTCATCTACGTGGCCTTCCAGGCAGTGCACACTCCGCTGCAGTCACCCAAGGAGTACATCTACCGCTACCGCTCCATGGGCAACGTCGCTCGCCGCAAGTACGCGGCCATGGTGACGTGCATGGATGAGGCAGTGAAGAACATCACCTGGGCCCTCAAGAAGTATGGTTATTATGACAACAGTGTGATTGTCTTCTCCACGGACAATGGTGGGCAGACGTTCTCTGGGGGAAGCAACTGGCCGCTACGGGGCCGCAAAGGGACGTACTGGGAAGGGGGTGTGCGTGGCATCGGTTTTGTCCACAGTCCTTTGATCAAGCGCAAGCGACGGACCAGCTGGGCACTGGTGCACATCACAGACTGGTACCCGACCCTGGTGAGTCTGGCCAGGGGCAACCTGAGCAACGTCCCAGGCCTGGATGGGTACAACGTCTGGCCTGCCATCAGCGAGGGGAAGGAGTCACCGCGAACTGAAATCCTGCATAACATTGACCCCCTCTACAACCACGCCAAGTACGGCTCCTTGGAGGATGGCTTCGGTATCTGGAACACGGCCGTGCAGGCCTCCATCCGCGTCGGGGAGTGGAAGCTCCTCACCGGGGACCCCGGTTACAGCGACTGGATCCCCCCGCAGACGCTGACCAACTTCCCGGGCAGCTGGTGGAACCTGGAGCGGCTGACCGACGGCTTGAGAAAATCTGTGTGGCTTTTCAACATCACCGCAGACCCCTACGAGCGCTATGACCTCTCGGAGCAGCGCCCCGACATCGTCCGAGCTTTGCTGACCCGTCTGGTGCACTACAACCAGACGGCCATCCCAGTGCGCTACCCTGCTGAGAACCCCCGCGCCCACCCCGACTTCAATGGAGGTGCCTGGGGGCCTTGGGCCAGCGAGGACGAGGTGGAGGAGTGGGAAGGTGGTGGTGGGGACCCCCCCAAGGGTCGGGGCAAGAAGAAGAAGTGTAAGATCTGCAAACTGCGCTCTTTCTTCCGCAAGCTGAACACCAGGCTCATGTCCAACCGCATCTGAGCGGAGGGTCCCCAGCGCCGACGCAGCCTGGCCAGGGTGGAGATAGAGATGGCAGTGCTATGGGGTGGGATGGAGGGAGAGGGATGGATGGGGGTTCACCCCGAACACTTCTGCACTTGGCCGGACCAGCAACCACAGAGAGGGCAGACAGACCAGCAGGGATGGGCAGCACAGGTTCATGGCTGTGCGCAGCCCCTTCAGTGCCAGACACTTCTTCTTGAGGACCATGCAGACTGTGAGCTCTGGCCGTGGCAGCAGCACAAGGGTGGGGGTGCGGGGCGTCAGGCCAGCCTCAGTCACTCTGGCTGCATTTTTTCCCTTGGTGTTTCTCTGTAGATACATGTTGCTGACTTGCTGCATGCTGCTGAGAAGCTGCTTGGTTTGCTCTTGATCTAGGAACTCGAGGGCTTCCCCAAACCCAAGACAATGGCATTTCCCCTTTATACTTCCCTATAGAAGGATGGCTTCCTGACTCAGCCTTGCTGTGATGAGGTCCTCACCTTTGGCCATGGCTTCTCCTCTTCACTGGCTCGGGGCAGCCAGGAGCAGCCCTGGAGCTGTGCCTGCAAGGACATGGTTGGAAGCAGTGCCTTGCTGCACGCAGAGGACAAATGCTTCTGGACAGCCCTATGCATGGGAGGCAGCTTTGTCCCAAAGGTCCCCAGTAGTTCATCCCCAGCTCTGCCTGGTTGGATCCCACAGCTGCACAGCTGGAGGCACCCCTAAGTTCCTCTCTGTGCATCCTACAACCAAGCCCAGGACAGATGAAAGACATCAGGAAGATCTCATAGATCTGCTCCATCACCGCAGGACACGGAGCCCCGTGGTCATGGAGAGGGGCATCCCTTCACCCTGCCTTCACCATCCCTTCACCCTCCCCTTTCCTGCAGCTGGGCAGGATGTGCCACCACATCCCCTGGCCATGGACACAGCGCTGTGCCCCCGCGCTCCCCGCGGACGTGCGCTCCGACAGGAGCTGGCGCGGATGAAAGAGGGTAAATAGCTTTAAAAGCATTTTGGATGCACGGTGCATTTCCATTTACACAATGTGTTTTACATTTCTCCCCACAGGTTTCTCTTGGTGCAGCGCGTGTAGGCGAAGGCCCTGCTGTGAATTTTGAAAATAGTTATTTTTGTCTCTGGAAAATGAGGCCCGTTAGGACTTGTCAGCTCTTGGATGAGCAGTGTGGGCTTTTTTTTTTTTTTTCCTTCCTTTTTTTTTTTTTTTCCCCCTCTTTTTCCTTTGCAAAATAACATTCATTTAAAATCTGTCATTGAAAGATGTGACAATTGGCAGCGTGCACACTGAATACCTTTCAGTGCGCTTTCAAGCCCTGTGTGTGAGAGGGACGGGGACGGGAAGAGAATGCAATGACACGTTTGTATTTTTTTTTTTTTTTACTCTTAGCTGGATTATTTGAGGGAATTGGGATTTTCTGTAGAAGTAAAGAAAAAAAAAAAATGCTGACAGCAAGGCATCCTGCAGGAGAGCCTCTTCTTGTAGAGGTGGGAAGGAGTTTGCAATGCTGGGGCTTGGCTGTTGGCGCAGCTGGCCCTGCTGCTCCATCCATCCACCACCACACTGCTGGCCCAAGGGCACCCAATGCCCTCCAGGACAGGACCCATAGGGCACTCAGCTCCTCCCCATCCCTAATGTCCCATTTCCATCCCTGCCTCATCCAGCAATGCGCTCTGTTGCTGCCTTTTGGCCAGGCCTCTCGGCAATTGGTTGCCAAATTTAAGGCAGGAGGAGGATGCTGAGAATCACACAATCATTAAGGTTGAAAAAGAGTTCTGAGATCATCACATCTAACATGAGATCAACACATCTAACCCTGTCACCCTTATTGCCCAGTAAGCCTTGGTCCCTCAGTGCCACATCTATGCATCAGCATTTGGACTGAGACTCACCTGAGATTCTGGGGTGGGCAGAAGGAGTGGGGCTGGCTGTGGGGCGGTGGCAAGGCGTGTGGAACAGTTTTCATTTCCATATTTATATAAACATGCCCAAGTTTAGTCCTTCCTTTATTTCATTTTTTTAATTATTTTTTCAAAAATGGAAATTTCCATGAAAACACGTTTGATGTTTCTCCAAACGGTTTCAATAATATCTCATTGAAAATGCTCGTCGTGTCTCATCTCCAGCTCTGATCTCTGGGGCCAGTGCTGGTTTTGCACAGTCAGTCTAGCCGGAGTTTGGGGTCTGAATTCTCTCTTAAATAAATAAATAAATAAAAAGCGTTCTGAATTCTAGAAGGAAGAAAAACATTGAAGGAAAAAAAAAAAGAAAAAAGAAAAAAGCGTTAGTTCCTGAAAAGAGGAAGAGTGGGCAGAGGTGTCTCTGGGTGCTGGGGAATGCAGAGCCTGTCCCCTGTCCCACCGCTGCTCGTGAATGGTCCCAGTTGGCTTGGATCCAGCAGTGCAGCTCTGGAACAAGGAGAGAGAAGCAGCGAAGTGCCAAAATCTTGTGTTTTCACACCGTTCATCCCCCCTGCGAGAGCTCATGGGCTCCAGGTGGGAAAGGGTTAACGTAGCTGATGGGCGAGACGCTGCTGAAGTGGCTTTGGAGAGCTCTTCGCCTTGCTGTGATGCTGCAGCACAGAGATCTGTTTACATAGGGATGCCAAGAGCTCAGTGTCCCACTCTTGGGAGAGTGCTGTGAGCCCTGGGCTGGGAAGTAGGGCAAAATACGGCCCTGTGGAGGGATGGGCAGGGGATGGAATGGGGTACGGCTGAGGATTGGCATAGGGAAGGGGATGGAAATGGGTTTGAGGTTGGGAGTGGGGATGAAGATGGTGGTGACAGGATGGAGATGGTGTTGGAAATGGGATGGGGTAGGATGGAGTAGAGCAGAGACATGAGTGGAAGGAGATGGGAATGGAGATGGGATTGGAGATGGGATGGGAATGGAGGTGGGGAAGAGATGAGGATGGATGGAGATTGGAACTGGAATGAGGATGGGAAAGGGGATGTGATGAGATAGAGATTTGGTATTAGAGATGGGATAGGCATGAGGGTCGAGGTGTGAAGGAGACAGCTATGGAGATGCTGATGAAGATGTGATGCTGATGAAGATGCAAGCAGCAGGAAAGAGAATGGACGTCTCCCAGCAAACTGCCACCTGGGAGGACAGCAGGGCACCCTGGGCACCTCTTTCTAGAGAGAAGCACAGACAAGGGGCTGACTCTCACTGCAGAACCTGGGATGAGGGAAAAGGTGGCCCTGGGCCCTCCCGTCATACCAAAAGCAGTTTCTGTGTTGCTGCTGGCACAAGTGCTGGGGCCCACAGACCGTTTGCCATTTGCAAACACAACCTTAAATGTAAAAATGCTCGCCTTACCCAGGTATTTATAATCCTCACCTAAAAATAACCACGAATTTAGCTTCCTGGAGGACAGCAACTGAGCATCCCCCAGACCCCAGCTTGCGTGTGAAACTGTCCCAGTAATTTTGGGATCTCAGCAGGATGTGACTCGGAGCTGTGCTTAGCATGTCTGTGAGACATGGCTGCAGGCTCTGTCAGCCCCTTCAAGCCCTGTGCTGGGGGGTGGCCACTCTGCAGCCCCTCTGGCACACACCGGGTCCTCCTGAGTCCCTTGGACAGCTGCCTATCCATGCATTCAGGGCTCGGTGTGCAATCCTCAGTCAGAGCATCCTTCCTTGGGCCGGAACTGGAGAGCCCATGCCAGGCTGCAGGAAGGAAATATCTGCATATGGAGCTGAGGGACGTGCGTGGAGGTATTTCGGGAAAGGCAGGCGGGTAACGGAGAGGAGGGGGTGAAGGTCTCCATCAGGTGGCCAGACACAAGCACTGCTGGCGGCTGCATCCCAGAGCTGTGAAGGAGCAGATTTCTGGGTGGGAAAGGAGATTTCAGATAAGGGGATGCAGCACCTGTCAGTCAGCTTGGAGACGAAAACCCCCGCTTAGGAAGCAGCACCAACACCAGCACGGAGGCATCGGGGCAAGTCCTGTCCCCTTTGCACTACCACTGGGGACCCCATGCCTGTGCCCCAGTGGTGGGTATTGGGCCCCTGCCCTTACGGCTCGGTGTGGGGATGAGAGCAGGTAATGGTGCAATTAATGGAAAAGCCATTAGGCCTTTCTCCTCCTCCCCCTCCTCTTCCTCACTCCGCCACTTGCTGTCCTCCTCCACTTCCACCTCCTTTCTTCTCTCCCTCTCTCCGCTCCTCCTTCTCTCTCTCTCTCTCCCCTCGAAGATTTCTCCCTATTTTTGTCTGGTTAGAGCCTTCTCTTTTCCTATTAACCCTTCCGTGGCAGCCCGGAAGGAAACTAAACCAATCTCATCTGCCCAAAGCAATGCCTTCCATTGAGAGACCCTGCTGCTGGGGCTCTGAGTGCTCCTTTTCCTCCTGCAAAAACAACCAGAAATGGGACAAAAGAGGGTCAGGAGTCCACAGGGTGCAAGGGATGATGCCTGCTGGAGGTGGGGTGTTGGCAGCAAAGTGGGCTCAAGGGAAAACCTTTCCGTCAAGGCCTCTGAGTACCACCTTTAGTGCTCTTTTCCAGTTTCTTTTTTTTTTCTTTTTAAATTTATTTTTTAATTAACTGAAAAACCTGTTTTTTTTTTCAGCACTTTTTGCTTTTTTCCCTCTTTGCTCCCCTTCTGGCTTTGTTTTAGGCCAAGCCACTCCCGGGTGCCAGTGACTGGGGCCAGCCCCAATGAGAGCCCAGCTGCTGGCAGGGCGCTTACAGGGACCTGGGGAGCTGCCATCATTTTGCTGCCTTTGCCTGACACACTTCTGCTCCATCTGCTGCCACCCGCCCCGCTCTGCAGCAGCCCGTCCCCCACCCTGCAGCCCCCCAGGGACTCTGGTGCAGGGTACCAGCAGGACCTGCATTTGGGGGTGGGGGGAGGTAGAAATGGACCAGTTGCCAGGGCGACAGCATCCTCCTGCAACATAGAAACCACGGTTTCCATGGAAACCTTTTTGCCCCAGTTATTCTGCCACTGCCACTTCCTTCAATTTGCCTTTAAGATTTACATTTTGGAGTTGCCCCCCTCCCTATAGTGGCTGTGAGACCCCCCAGGCAGCCCCCAGGGCCGGGTCCCCAGCAGGGCCGCGGTCCCCAGGGCGGGCGATGGGTTTGGGAAGCGGTTGCCCCGGCAACAGAAACAGGGCGTTTCTGGCAGCGGTGGTCACCATGGGGATGGGGATGCTGACGAAGGCTTGTGAGGCTGAGAAGACAAATTGCCCTCATCATTATCTCCAGGCTTGTCAATCAAACATATTCCCTTATTTACCTCGGCGAGGAGAGAGCCCCGGGAGCACACGGAGAGGGAGGGAGCGAGAGGAGAGCTGCTTGCTCCGAACTCCGCACCGGGGAGGGAGCATTGCCAGCCCCTTGGGATGGCCACCATCACCTGCAACCGCTTCACCGAGGAGTACCAGCTCTTTGAGGAACTGGGCAAGTAAGTTGGAGAGGGGCTTGGATGCGCCCCCAACACTCGGAGCAGGAGCGGGGCTGGGGAAGTGCCTGAGCAGAGCTGGAAACAGTGGATATGGGGAAAAGCAATGGGCAAGGAGCGTCGGGGAGCAGTGGGGGGACTGGGATCGGGATGGGGTCTGCTAGTCCCTGTTCCATCTCCTCCTGACTTCAAATGCATGCCAATAGGTGCAGACCCAGTGCACCGCATTTTGGAATTGGGGAGGGATTGGCTGCCCCTCTTATGGAAAAGAAAAACCAGCACTCCTGGAAGAGGATGCTGCTGGCTCCCCCAGTAACTTCCCCCGTTGGGAGGAGGGACGGGACAGCCGAGGGGGAAAGCCCCAGTGGTGGGCGCCCTCCGGTTCCTTTAGGGAATTTCTCTGTGCAGATTCCCCAGCGTTTGACTCATCCTGTGGGATACTCAACCTGCAGGGTAGCCCTTGTGGAAATCCCACTCGGAGCTGGGGATCTACCCACCCTGTCCCCCATCCCATCTGCATGTGTGAGTGCCCCATAAGGAGCCTCAGCCCCTGCTTTGCTGCAGGGAGGGCTCAGTGGGTCCGCGTGGCACTGCCTGCTGCAAATCAGGGTGCGTGCGTGGTGCAGAGGATAGCAGTTGGAGCAGTTCTGGGGGGGCACTGAGCACCCCGAGGTGGAGCAGTGTGCTTGTCCCAGCAACACACATGTCCTCAGTGCTGGGCAGCAGATGCTCCATGTCTCAGTGGGGAGAGAGTGGCTGTAAATTGAGTGTACAAGGAAGCAGGCGTATGCCTCTCTTTGGTTTGGTTTTGGTGCCCGTTTTTGCTGCTGCCCCAGAGCCGGGTGCCCCTGCTGCTGGCGAGGTGCCCTTTGTCAGATAGGTGTGTGGCTGTGGCAGTCTGCAGGCATGAAAACTTGTTCCAGACCCGCATCCCTGCATCGCCGGGCAGCCTTCGCTGAAATGTGCACCCATGCGTGCGAGGGCGTGCAGAACGGGGGCGAGAGAAAAAGGAGAGGACAAAGATGGAGAACTCAAGAGGCTGACACAGGGGAGGACGTTGTGCCAGGCGGGATGCAGCTGGTGCTCCCCATTCAGATAGTCACTGCTGCAAACAAGTGCAGAACAGAGCGCTGGTCCTGGGGTGTGCTGATGGACGCATACATCTACTTGCAGTTGGGGCAGGTGCTGGGGGTTGGTGGGCAGCTGTGATTGAGGAGCGGTGACTGGGGAGCAGCTCTGTGCTGTGCAGAGAGTCCCAGTTGATGCTGCAAGCAGAATGCCCGGGACCTGGGGCATGGTATGGCTTGGGACCTGGTTTTCCAGAGGTTTCCCAGCTTTTCTAGGTTCTGTGGGAGAGCAGCGGTGCCCGCAAGGGATGCTGCTGGACCCAGTGCAGTACATGGAGCATGGTGGGGAGCTTTTGGGCTGTGTGTGATGGGGGAGGCCTGGGATGGCAGCGAGGCTTTGCCAGATGGGGTGAGCACCCAGACCTGATGAGACAGACTGGCAGATGTGTTTCTCCACTTTCACTAATTAATGAGCAAACCTTGCAGCAGTAGCTTGCACCCCAGTCAGCCTGGAGCACTCAGCATCCCCTGACACAGAAGCAGAGCAGCTCAGCCCAGAGCTCTTGCAGCTCCGTGCATCCCACGACACCTCCCCTTGGTTCAGCAGAGGCAGGTATAGGGCTGAGAAACGCTCCCAAGTCAGAGCCCTTGCTGACCTGTCAGTGTGATATGGTGCAGGTTGGGAATTTTCCACCGGGATGGTTTCCAGTGCATCCCACACTTTCAACAATCAGTGGTTTCCCAGGGGGAAATTTCCGCTCTGTGAGCTCAGGAAGGGAAATCAGGACGGAGTGCTGCATGGCTCGCTGCGGCAGCGGCTGCCCATAAACCCAGCAAGGGTGATGGCATTCCCAGTGCACAGCCCCAAGGAGCTGGTGCCATGTGCTGGGGCATCAGCACATCCCCTCCACCTTCCCCAAGCTGCCTGTGTTTCTTTTCTACCCAAAGAAGACCAGTGAAGGGTGCGGGGTGCCAGGCAGCTGTTCCCAACCCCTTTGCCATTCCTTCAGCTTCCAACCATCGTGACATGCATCCCGTGGGGCTGTCCCAAACACAGGACACAGATCTGGTCCCACATTCCTGCAGGGGATACCTGCATCTGCAGCATCCTTGCAGGACGCCAAGCTGGCAAGGGGCTGCAACATTCCCCCTCACCCCCTCTACAACCTGCAGGAGCCAAGGGATGGGGCGAGAAGCAGGGGCAGCACGGGGGCAGCAGGGAGAGGATCCTGCCCACGGCCATCCAGGTAGGACAAACAGCAAGAAGCAGCTCCTTGGGTGCCTCCGAATCCGCCCCCACAGCAGGTTCAGGGAGAGGCTGGCGGCAATTAGTGTTCGCTCAGCCCCTCCGCTACCAGAGCTGCAGGAGAGGGTTTTCATTAAAAAAAAAAAAAAAAAAAAAAAAAAAGATATGGAGGAACAAAAAATCCCCAGCCCACACTCTTCTCTCTAGAAAGGAGATAAAATGCCTCGGAGGAGGAGGAGGTGTTGAAGAGAGGGAGGGCGGCAGCAGCGCAGCCTGGAGCTGGCAGGGAAGGTGTGAAGAAGGGGGAACGGAGCATCCCCATGTCAGAGGAGCTGGGGGGGGCTGACAGGACCTTAGGGACAGGGCATGGGGGTCACACCTGGGCTAGGGGACACTGGCACTGGCTATGGGGCTGCGAACCAGTGGCAGGAGCTGGCAGGGATGAGGTCCAATCTGGGCTGTGCAACCTGTGCCTATGCACTGCATCTGTACCTAACCCCATAGCTTAGTTGGGCTCAAATGAATGAATGGCTGAATAGCTGTCAGTGCTTGGACATCAGTGGCTGAGAATATCCAGGAGCAATGCAGGAGAACCAGGGACCGTTGTTTCCCTCTTGCTAACCTGGGGTGGGGACATGGCCCAGACTTGTGTCTCTAGCCTCTGGTACAGCCTTGGGGCACCCACGTCCCTCCAGCCCTACGTAGGATCGTGCAGCGGAGCCCCACATTGGGTTTGGAGTTGGGCCGAGCACCTGGGACTTCTCTGCTGTGAGTATTCTGCATTGCCACAAAGCAAAGGTGGATCTTTAGGAAAAAGGAGCAAAGATGGGTCACGGGGGAGGAAGGAGCCTCCAGACCCAGTGTTGATGGGGCTCCTGGTGGGACAGGATGAACAGAACTAGGAGCAGCACGGCTCCGGATTCCCCATCACGTCAAGCTGAATAAGAAGGATTTCTCAATTCCTTTCCAATTAAAGCCCTTCAGGCTATGGGAATAGGAACAGCTCAGCTACTCCAGAGGCCAGGATCAAACTGCAGAATGAGGAAGCATCAAGCTCCTTCCTCTCCTTCTCTCCAGCTCCTCTCCGACACGTGCCTCAGGTGATGCTGCACGGGCTGGCAGCTTTGCTGGGGCTCCTGCACCCCGCTGCTTGCCTGTTCTGCTAAAGATCTCACTCAGCCCCAAATTGCCCATCTCCACCCACCTCCACCACTACAATCAATTATCCACTGCTGCTTGGCAGCGTGCTCGCGAACTGCAGCCTTTTATTCCTCGCCATGGAGCAGGAGCGGGGGAAGATGGAGCAGGAGGTGGCATTGCTTTTGATAGTTGTTATTTCAGCGATCGGAAGGGTTTGGCAGCAAAGGGAGCCTGGTACAAAGGTTGTGCTCAGCAGGGCAGTGCGCTGCTGCTGCGGTGGGTTTGCAGCCACAGGGATCTTGCACCGGTTGCCTGCAGCCATGGTGAGCGCTCATAGCTGGTTCTGAAAATTGCTGCAGTGATTGTGAGAGCTCTGAAGCTGGCAAAGACGCTCGTACACATGGAGTGAAGTGGTTGAGTGCAGTGCAACAGCTGTGTCCATTCCCAGTGTCCCCAAGGAGCTCCTGGTAAATCTCTGCCCTTTCTCTGCCAGTAGTGGGTAAAGCAGAACTGAAAGGGATGAGAGAGCACTGAGGGGTGAATCCTGCAGCCATCCCCAGGGCTATCTCTGCCTTCCCATGTCCCCAAGGACTGCAGTGTCAGGAAGCACCCACTTTGCTCTCCCACTCTCAAAAACCGTTTCTCTTTCAATAGCCATGCCATGCCATGCCATGCCATGCCATGCCATGCAATGCCATGCAATGCCATTCCATCCCATCCCATTCCATCCCATCCCATCCCATCCCTCACCACTGCCCCCCAGAACATTAGGACTGACCCGTGTCCTTGCCTGTACTGAGTCTTTCACCTCCCTCTGCTCCTTGTCTTCCCAGGGGTGCTTTCTCTATTGTCCGGAGATGTGTGAAGGTGTTGGCAGGACAAGAGTATGCAGCCAAAATCATCAACACCAAGAAGCTGTCTGCCCGAGGTAGGTGCTGGGGGTGCTCAGTGGGTTGGCAAGGTTTGGTGGCAGGGAAGACCTTTGCCCCACTCTATCCTCACTGTGGTGCATCCTGAGCTCCTCGATGAATGGCCATTAAATGCATGGACATTGCCAGTGGGCACCCTGCTGGGAGGCTGTAATTAACTCGCTGCTCCTGCTGCTCTCCTTGACGCCACTGCTCACATCTGAAAGCAAAAATGAAGCACAGAAAATGGTGACAAGCTGCTGTCTGACCTCAAATCAAACCACTGCGTGCCAATGCAGTACAGCACTGACGCCTAACTGAGGAGCTCAGCTCCAAACCCCCATTTGGAGGTGGAAATCCCCCACAGCTTGCTGCTCTCCATCCTCTCCTCAGGTTTGCAATGTCTCTGTGTCCATCTGTCAGCTGGAGAGAGCCTCAGGGTTATTTTAGCTGCTCTGCTGGCTGGAACCAGTGGCTTCTGGTGGTAATAGACCCACGCTCTCCCCATTGTGCAGTGCTGCGGCATGGGATTGGCCACTGCCTGGGCTGCAAGCTGTCCCCAGAGGGATGCATTGGGCTGGTGGCCCGTGGGAATGTGTCCCACAGGGATGTGTGCCATTGAGATATGCCAGCAGCTATGCCACACGTGAAGGTATGGTGGGATGGTGTGCAGGGGGGAGTGATGCTGCAGGACACCCCAGGGTGCCTTTGGACATGCTTGGCTACCAAAGAGAGAAACTCTCTCTCATGCTTGGAGAGAAACTGCAGATGAGGAAGAAATGATTTTTGAGTGCAGACTGCAGTTGGATTTGTGGGGGAGACGATCCTGTGGCCAGGTGGAGCTGGGTCCCCACTGCTGTCCCCATCTCCTTTCTGTGACCACTGGCTTCTTCTAAGCAAGCAAGTTTGCCTTCCCAAAAAGCAGCAATGCTGCACTTCCCCTTGGCTGGTTAATCTCAATTTCTGCAGATGAGGAAACCCAATGGGAAACTATCTGCAGATTGGGAAACTGAGGCAGAGAGTGGGGAAGGGTGATTTACCCAATGTCACCTTGGGGCTGGGGCAGAAAGCAGCTCTCCTGTCTCCTGGAGAAGTGCTTACCCCAGTGATGCCTCCCTCCACACCTCCATCCTCCACCCACAGTGGACTTTGGCTATGGAAAGAACAGCCTAAGCCACCCACCCCCCATATCCCCATACAGACATGGTCTACGGTGGAGGAAAGGCAAACCCAAGAAGGGTGAAGGAGCAGCGTCCCCAAAGTCAAGGCGAGTTAAAGACAGAAGGGGTGGATGTGGAAGGCTGCAGCCTCACACCTCAGTGGTTGCAGATTTGATTTGATGCAGAGCGAGACAGCGAGGTGTGAGCTTGCAAGGTAGCTGCAATGGTGCCGGGAGACACAGCCCTAATTATATCCTCACCTCTCCCATTGTTGGGTTCCTGCTATCGCCAAATGCCTTCAGACAGAGGTGTGGTGAGGCAGCACCTGCAGAGTGCTGGAAGGCACAGCAAGCAGCTCTGGCATGGAACCAGAGCCTAATATGGGGCCATTACCTCTTTCAGACCACCAGAAGCTGGAGCGAGAGGCTCGGATCTGCCGCCTCCTGAAGCACCCCAACATCGGTAAGCACACCCTGCATCACTGCCTGCCACGTCCCCACCACCCCTCATGTGGGGCTGTGGGGTGGGCACTGGGGCTCCCTCCTCTTCTTCATCAGGAAGAAGTTTCTCCAAAAGGGGTCACGTACAGAACGGCCCCCACCAAGCGCAGGGGGGATCTAAGTAGGTCCCAACTAACCCAGTTGGCTGCACATCCCTGCGGGAGGAGCAGGGCTGCATGGGGACTATTTTTACTCCTCGGATGCTGTGTTCCTCTGCATGCTCCAAAAAGCGGCTCCAGCTCTGAGCAGCAGCAGAGAGCGGCGTGGGAGAGGCGATGGAGAGGGGGAAGCGAAGACTTTCCCACCGGCCGTCCATCTGAGAGTAGCCTCCTTCAGAAAAGCTGTTTCAGGAAAACTCCTGAGCCCCTGCAAAAGACAAAAATAGGCAAGGAGGAGAGAGAGGAGAAGGGAAAAAATTGCAGCAAAAATCCCAAAGCTTAGCCTCGACGGTGATACTGATGCAGGCTGCCTGTGCCCAGTGCTGGTATGGAGTCCAACACGGGGACAAAACAGCTGTCTGCTTCGAGCAGCATGGGATGTGCAGATCCCATCAGAGCAAGCACAGCTGGGGGCATGAGGAAGCTGGAATGCTGTGATCACTGAGGGGCTGTGAGGCTCTCTCTAATCGCCTGCAGTGCCTCCCCAGCCCTCCTCTCCCATAGGAACGCCGGGCTGTGCAGACAGGGTTTGCACAGACGTGAGCCTGCAGGGACCAGCTCCTGCTTTGCACCATGCATGCATTAGGGGCTGCGCTGGGAAGCTGCACCCGCAGCCCTGTGTCACAGCGCTGTGCCAGGAACAGTGCAGATTCACCAGGTTGCATTACCCAGGAGGCATTCTAGAGTGGGACATTTTGGCTACATCCAGTGCTGCAGCTTTAGCTGTGAGTACCCATTGCCCTGTGACTGTGGGGAGCAGTGCTGTGTCCAAAGCTCTTAGCACTGAGCAGTTTGATGCTGCCGCTGTGCTCAGCCTATGACCAGCAGCAGATGCTCACAGGACTGAGCTATACTTAGAGCAGCTGCTCCTCATTACACCCTTGGCTCCTGGCAGCCACGGGCAATGGGACTTCCCCAAGCAGGGGATGTATCCGGACCATCTGCTTAGAGTTACACCACCCCATCCGCACCGAATTTGCTTAATCCCCTTTTGAACATGGTAGGATTTGGCAAGATCCCAGCACAATACCCCCCAGATCCCTCTCAGATGAGATGAAACAGAAGGAAATGTGGTGCTTTCAACAGAGGAAGGCAGAAAAGCTGAGATTATGTGTCAGAGAGAAGTGCTGAGCAAACACAGGTGACGGAGCATA
Organism: Centrocercus urophasianus; assembly: GCF_019232065.1. Lineage (NCBI taxonomy): Eukaryota > Metazoa > Chordata > Aves > Galliformes > Phasianidae > Centrocercus > Centrocercus urophasianus. Next base: position 11,053,208 of record NW_024884822.1, read on the forward strand.
GGGGAGTGGAGACCATCAATAGGGAGGAATGAGCAGGGAATGGGGTGAGCATCCTAATCGTTAACACCCACAGCCTAAAAGGAATGTTTCCACACAGTGCACAGCTGGTGTAGTGCAGAGAAATGGGCTGAAAGTGATGTCAGGTGAGCAGTGAGGAGGGGTTAAATACACACAGCCCCAGTGAAATCAGAGTGAAGTGAGATGTGGGCAGGCAATGCCAGACTGCGTTTTGCACACCAGATTCTGTCCCACCTTTTTCTGCACCTTTGCCGTGCGTCTGACTGCTGAGATGTGAAAACTTAGCTGAAGGGCAACGTGCTCTCACAGGGGCATCCCTTGGAGCAGGGCGAAGAGCCAGGCAGGGGGATGGGACAGAGTGCTCCTGCTCAAGGAATCTCATCCCGTGATGATTCCTGGGCATCCCCAGCAGGAGTGCTCCCAAGGAGAGAAGAAAGGTCATGAAGAGGAGGGAAAAAATAACTACAGAGATAGTTCAGAGTCAGGGCTGGGTTGGCAGCCTGGCACTATCCTGACCTGAGCTGGGATCTCAGCCAATTGCTGGCTGTCCCCAGTTTAGATGTGACTTCTGAACTATGGCTCATGGAGGCCCTTGGCTGAGTGGGGCTGCTGCCAGTCAGTGGCAATGGGAAGAGGGGCAGGGGGGAGGATGAGCTCCCAGCAGATATCCCTGCTATGCCAAAGGGCATCCAGGCTCCCCAGGCAGCCCATAACCCTCTGTCTCTGCTGCAGTGAGGCTCCATGACAGCATCTCTGAAGAGGGCCACCACTACCTGATATTTGACCTGTGAGTGCCATTTAAACTCATCTTCTAATCTGCTGCATGCTCTCATCAAGGTGATGTGCCCCACAGCCTCCCCCATCTCATCCCTGCACTTCTGTGGGCTGCCTTGAAGTCCTTCTCTGCATAGAGAGGGAAGAGCCAAGCTTTGAGTCCTTAAAGTTGGCAGCTGGACTTGTTCTTTGCCAGTTCCTCCCATCCCATATCCCATCCTATTCTATGCCAGGCAGATGACAGTCTGTCCCTGCCCCACTCCCTCGTGCATGGCAGCAGTACTTGGATGGGTTACTAGGGCCGAGCATGCTGTGAGCACACCCAGCCCTGCTGCAACGCCCAGTGTGAATCCCTTGTTCTGTCCCAGGGTCACTGGTGGGGAGCTGTTTGAGGACATCGTGGCCAGAGAGTACTACAGCGAAGCGGATGCCAGGTGAGCAGGGATCTGGGCAGGAAAGGACAAGAGGTGTCCCGTGTCCCCACAGCTTCCCAGGGCTTTCTGCACTCTGCTTTCTGCAATTCGAACTCTTGCTCTGATGTTCACCGCTTGGAAGCCTTAAGGAGGGTTTGTTGGGGCAGGATGGCTGAGGGTGCAGTTTCCAAGTACCTCTGTGCCTCTTGGCTTTGCCCCATGGACGGGGCATAGTCCATATGAATGCTTAAGGGGTTGTTGAGCTCTGTGCTACCTCTGCTTCCGTGAAAATATCCCCTATTTCTAGGCAAAAAGCAATCATAATTAACAGATTGCTTGCACTGAATCCACTTTCAACGCATCCTCTTATTAGTGTCACACAAATAACATAAATGTAAGTAAAGACTTGCCTTACAGACAGCTGTTTTGGAACAAAAGTGATCATAGCCTCATTCTTTTTCCCTGCCTTTCTCATGCATGCAGTGAGGCTAGAGTTTAATGAACTTGACATAAAGCAAACTGACACAGCGAGAGCCACCCATGTTAGACAGGGCTGGGAAAATGGGACTGAAGCATCAGCTGCATGGCCAGCGGGCACAGCTGCTCTGTTCCTCTTTAGAGACCAAACTGGGCTGGTACCATGTCTGCACCATCAGTCCCCAGCTCCTGGTGCCAGTTCTGTGGGAGCCCATGGGTGCACGCATAGCCCCAGCTCCCTGTTCACTTGTTGGTGGCCAACAAGTGATGTGGTGGAGAGGGACACTGTTCTGCAGGGCTGCAGGTGGGACGTGGCGATGGGAGAAGGGCAGGGGGTGAGATGCAGCCACGTGGACGTGACTAAGGCACTTGTGTGAGATTTCTCTTCTTTGCAGCCATTGCATACAGCAGATCCTGGAAGCTGTCCTGCACTGCCACCAGATGGGAGTGGTCCACCGGGACCTGAAGGTATGGGCTGCAGGGATGGGTCTGTGGAAGGGTGTGGGGACCCATCAGTGGTGCAAGACCCTGTGGGGCAATGCCTGGCACCCTCCAGAGTGGGGAGGAATGCCATATGGGAGCTCCTGGAAAGATTCGGCAGCTCTCGGGCAAAACAACACAAGGGAGAGTGGGTAGAGAGGTACTTATAGACCATGGTCCTCTATGGTGCGCTGGGATACCTAGCCCCACAGAGCAGTGGGACCACATCCATCCTTCCCCCAGATGTGTTTGGAAGTCATAGCAGAGCCCATAGGTTCTCTCTGAGACACTCTCCTCCTCCTGCAGCCTGAGAACCTGCTGTTGGCCTCCAAACTGAAGGGGGCTGCTGTCAAACTGGCTGACTTTGGTCTCGCCATTGAGGTGGAGGGAGACCAGCAAGCCTGGTTTGGTGAGTATGGCTGTGGATTATCCACTGGGCCCTGCTCAGGTTGGGTCAGTGGTATCAGGCCTGGAGGGCTGAGCACCCCCAAGCCATGTATGGGGATGCTTGCAGCGTGCAGGGTGTGTGATGGGTTGGTTCTCTGTTGCAGGTTTTGCTGGCACCCCAGGATACCTCTCCCCTGAGGTGCTCCGCAAGGATCCCTATGGCAAAGCTGTGGACCTGTGGGCTTGTGGTAAGGAAGTTAATCTCGAGAATGTCCTCGGTTTCTCTCCCTGATTTGGGCCGGCCCCTAGCATGGGTCTGCTCACACCTGCAGTGCAGTGCCTCTCACTCACCTGCTGACCCCATGTCCCCTCCTGCACAGGCGTCATCCTCTACATCCTGCTGGTTGGGTACCCACCATTCTGGGATGAAGACCAGCACCGCCTCTACCAGCAGATCAAGGCTGGGGCTTATGACGTGAGTGCATTTCTCTTTCTGCCCCTCCACTACCACCCTTTCCTCCCGCTGCCCCCTCACTGCAGTCTGCTGCTCCAGAAGAGTGACTGGGATGAGTCAGACGGGAATGAGTTCCCTTCCCTTGCTCTGGTTGTAGAGGGCTGACTGAGATGCTGTGCCCAAGTGCACACATTGGCACCTTTCAGTCCACTTTGCAGAACAGATGGGTGTCATCCTGGGTCTTGTCCTCCCTCCAGCCCTGCTCCCCAGCTGGCAGCAATTCTCATTTGCTTCCATGAGTTCCTCTGCCTGCTCCCACCTGGGGCTGGAGGAGAACCAGCCCAATTGCTGAGGACTGCTGCTCCTTGCCTTGCTCCCTGCCATCCCTCACCCATCCCTCTGTTGGCAGTTCCCCTCCCCTGAGTGGGACACTGTCACTCCCGAAGCGAAAGATCTTATCAACAAGATGCTGACCATCAACCCATCCAAACGCATCACGGCAGCGGAGGCTCTGAAGCACCCCTGGATATCGGTGAGTCGGGTGGCACTCACCCACAGGGACCCAAGCTCTGTGGGCATAGGGGTTTGCATTGGGATCCTGCACACGTGTGCCCTGAGCCAAGTCTCTCTCTTCCCAGCACCGTGCCACTGTGGCCTCATGCATGCATAGACAGGAGACGGTGGATTGCCTGAAGAAGTTCAACGCCCGGAGGAAACTAAAGGTAATTTGCACGCTGTCCTACCCAGGCTGCTGCAGCATGCTTGGTGGGGTCTGTGGGGGCTGGGTGCTGAGTGGGGAGAGTCAGGGTTTGTGTGGATTTGCACTTGGCTGCACGCAGTGTGACACAGAGCAGGGCAGCTGCAGGCTACTAACATGATTATCAAGAAAAGAAACTGGCTATGAACTGTTATTACTTTTCAGCCAGACAAGTAATCAAATTAGTTCAGGCATGCACTTCAAAATGGTAATCCATTACTGCAGGCAATTAGTCCTAAGTAATCTCATTATACGTTGAGCAACTAGTTAGTAGAGTCAGATGGAGAAGGAGCAGCATTTTTCTGGGTGTTATTTTGCAGTCTTGCTGTATGGGTGGCTTCCATGAAAACTCCCCATCCCTTTCATTTCAATCACATCCATTTCCGCTCCCGGCGGCTCCCCTTGCCACCAGCTGCCCACCCCGGCCAGCAAAGAATGGGATTGAAATGTGCCCTGGGTTATTGAATATCCCTTTAATCTTTGAGGGAAGATTCAGAGCCTGCAACCCAATGCCCTGGCGTTAAGGATAAGAAGTCGGGTCAGCCTGTGGGCCAGCTTCCTTCCAGCAAAGGGTGTGGGGGACAGGTGACACACAGAGCTGGGAGCATGGGGACCCGGTGGCTCTGCGCACTCCCCTCCTTTCTGCCTTCTGTGTGTTGCAGGGAGCCATCCTCACCACCATGCTGGCCACCAGGAACTTCTCCGGTAGGTGCTGTCTCTGGGTTTCTCCCCTAAGGGCAGAGCTGGGGGAGGAGGGGAGCAGCTACAGTGGGGCTGAAACTGCAGCTGTGTGCTCTGGGGAGGTGGTGATTTGGCGCCCTCTCTCCTGGAGATGTTTGTGATGTGGATCCTCCAGATGCCCCAGCAGCACAGGGTCCCCCCACTTCACCCACCTTGGGATGCTGACCCTGCAGAGATGCTGCTCCTCTCCCACATCCCTGCATCCCCAGGGCTGCACTGAGAGGCAGGGATGGAGCGTGGCAGTTTGCAGAGTTCTCAGCACAGCCTGGCTTGTTTTCAGATGGGAATTTTGGAGTGCTTTGCTGAGACACTCCAGGAGCCGGGTTTTGGTGTGGACAGGGAGAATCAGGGGCAGCTGGCCCAGCCAGGAGCAAATGGCCACAGTCAGGATTGGCATCTGCATTTGTCGCAGGGGGGTGGGGAGATCATGCTGACATATTTAGCACTTGTGGGCAGCGTGTGTGGGGCTGGAGGAGTCCAGCAGCTGGCACGGATCCGGTTACGGAAGGCGCAAAGCATCAAAGGGCAGGAAACCCAAAAGCTTCTCTCCTAACACTTCCCATCCACGCAACCCAGGGGCTGCCCGTGCCCCCTGCCCACCCCAGCAGGCAACAGGACCAGCATGGGGCTGCTCCTACGGGCGCTCCAGGATGTGGGGTCCCTGGTTCAGCCGGGGGGTTCGGCGCTTGGCCAACAGCTGGAGGTGGGCACTGGAAAGGCATCTGCTTTTCATCATTGTCAAAATGTGGGCTGCAGCTGTCAGGCCGGCGGGCCGGCAGCACATGATCCCAGCAGCATGGGGCTAAAATTAGAGGGGCGGCAGGCGGGCGGCCCATTCCAGCGCCGCGCCGACAGCGCCCGCAGCCAGCGGGCTCCCTATGGGGCACCCCACTGCCTCGCTGTGACGTTTGGGGACGCTGATGTCCCTCATGGAGAGCCGCTCTGGTGGGACGGGCCGGTGCTGGAGAGGTCATCCCTGAGCTCGCAGGGTTGCGCCGGAGGGGCTGTGAGAGGACGAGAGCCGCTACTCGGCTCTGCTGCCCGGCATCATGCTGCTGATCTTCGGCCTCCTGGTGCTGGTGCCCTGCCTGGCTCTGCTCACCTCTTTCCTGCTCTCTCCAGGAGGCAAGAGCGGTGGCAACAAGAAGAATGACGGCGTGAAGGTAAGTCCCCTCCTGCCTGCCTCTCCGCTCCCTGGCGCTGGCAGTGGGGTCCTGGTGCTATGCCAGTGCTCCCTGAGGCACCCTGTGCTTTGAAGGATAGTTGTTGGCACTGCTTTCCTGGTGTGTTCCTGAGCCACTGGAGCAGCTTTTCAGCATGGTGAGGGAAGGGGTTGGTGCTGCAGCCAGGAACAACAGAGCATAGTGGAGTCTCACTGCTGCTTTGTTGCCCCAAAAACACGCTTGTTCTGGGGCTTCAGGCTGGTGGTGGGCTTATCACCCCATCTCAGAGCAGTCCTGCTGCTCCAGGGTCCCCCAGCACCATCTTATCCCCACAGTGGTCCATGGAGATGTTTAACCCTCTCGACCCCGTTCTCATCTCCTGTGCTTGCTGTAGACGGAAAAAATGAGCACTCCAACTTGGCAATGTGCTGGGAACAAGCTGGTGCTGGAAGGGCTGCAGGAAGAACGGCCCATGCAAAAGTCTTTTTCTTGTCCTGTTGGATACAAACTATTGCTCAACAGTGGAGAACTTGCATGATCACAATCCTCTGCTCCAGGGCAGGGATGCAAGTTGTGAGGCAGAGCTCTGGGACTCTGATTGCAGCACAGATTCTTTTCTTCTTCTGGTCCTTTTGCAGGGACTCTGCTGTTGTGAGGGTTGCAGGATTTGGAAGAGCAGTGCACTCAGCTGTTTTCTTCCTTCCTTTGCCCAAAAGTTTCCTTCTTCCTTCCTTCCTTTGCCCAAAACCCCAAAGGGCTGGGGATGGCTTTTTGTTCCCCTCCCACTAGTTGCGGCATGCCAAGCCTGCAAGGTTTGAGACCACACAAAATCTGCACGCAGCTCCACAAAATCAAATATTCTGTCCACGCAGCATTGTTCTGCAACATGAAGCTGATGGGTTACATTGCTATGAGAGGAAATTGCCTTGGGCAGTGGGATGTCACATGGCTCCCAGGGCAGGACTGCTGGCTTTGCACAGCCCCACGGGAGTCCCAGCAAGCTGCCTGCCAGCCCTCATCTGCTGCTTCTGCAGCCACCTGAGCAGTGGTCCCAGGTAGAGGTGCCACAGTGTGAGTTGCTGGAGCATAGCTGATTCAACTGGGAGAAGCTTTTTAAAGCACTGGTGGCTGCAGACACTTCGTCAGGCACAGCCCTGAATTATGTTTTCCAGCAAAAAGGAATTGCCTTGATTTCAGCTCTAGGTGTCATGATAGAAGACCACTTGCTGACCCAGTATCCTAACAGAGATCTCTCTTGGCTTTCCAAGTAGACTGAGTGTGAATGTTAGCCTGGGAAACTGGCTGCCGAGGCCAAAGTTTGGTGGCCCAGCACAGGTACCTGGCATATGGCAGTGCGCTGCTGGCAGCTTGTCACTTCCTTCCATCTCGCTGGGAAAGCAAGGCAGGGATGTGGAATCCTGCATGGATGGGTGGGCAGGTCGGGAGGGGGCTGAGGGCCCAGTCATATGGGGGGGTTTGTCGTCGGAAGAGTTGTCTGCACCTGGAGATATCACCTGGGCCAGCCTTCATGAGAGCAGGCACCAGGAGGGTGCTAGCCCAGGCTTGGAGAGCTCAAAGCACTCTCCCAAGGAGGTTTCCCCCTACAAAAAGCGCTCACAGGATCAAAAACTCCTCTCCACCCCTGCTCTGGGGTCCCCAGGAGGTGTTCTGGTCCCAGCAGCCACGATACCTTCACTGCCCTGTGTAGTGTCCCATCTTGTCACGTTGTGAACTAATGAAATCACTGCCCCATGTCACATCCTGTCCCGTCCAAAATTAATGAGCTCACTGCCCCGTGTTGCATTCTGTTACTGTATGTCCCGACTTGACGCAGTCACTGCTTTGTGTTGCATTCTGTTGCGTCTGAAATTTCTGCAGTTTACTGCCCCGTGTGCTGTCCTTGATTTGCAGAGGCTGGGAGCTGTCTCTGGCTGTACGTCCCCCTGAGGTTCCTCCTGAAGCACAGCAGCGTGCCCTGCCCCAGGGACACCTGTCGTCCCAGGGAAGAAGGGGTTAGGAATGACAGAGGACTCAGTGAAGGAGAGGACAGTGCATTGGCGTGGGGGAACCTCAGTATTGATGCTGGTGGAAGCCATTTAGGAAGTGAAAAGAGCAGTGAGGATGGATGGATGTTAGTTTTCCTACTGCAGCCTATTTATTCACCCTAATGTGTTGCTGCATGGGTTTTTCCAAGAGTTAGGCACAGTGCATGTTGCTTTTATCTCTGTGAGACAGGCAGAAATGGTGCCTTGTTAAATGTGCTGGTAAAATGCTGCTTATTTGGCACTGCAGCTCCTAATTCTTGCATTGGTGCTTCCTGTCACCAGCTGTGATTTGTACCCTGCAAACTGGAGGTGGAGAAAGGCCAGTGTGCAGAGGGGAGCACTGCATGAAAAATATGGAGTATCTAGAACTAATTTGGGATTGCAAGTGGCGATGCAGCAATAGAGTCTTCTTTTCCAAAGCATTAGTGCCTAGTGGTAGTGGTCAAGGATGGAGATGAATATGTGCATATACAAGACTGTCTCTTGGGAGGAAATTTGATTCAGGGCAGCAGAGCTGTGTCAGGACAGCTTCTTATGGTGTGTCTGCCTCGCAGGGTTAAGAAGCGATAGCCGTGCTGGCTTTAAACCAGCCAGCTCTGTGCTGAAGACAAGTGAAGGTCCAGGATGACAACTGGGTGTTTCCACACTGGTCATCACATGGATAGAGTCAGTACAACTTCATTTTGGTGCTCATAACCAAACCACAGCGTTGTGAGGGTGGCAAAGCTGCCAGAGCATTTAGGCATCTCATATTGCTCCTGTAGGCTTGGTAGCCTGGACAGAAAGCCAACAGAGGAGTCACCTACTTCTGCAAGACCTTTGGGCTAGGCAGGTCTTCGGGGTGAGCAACAGCAGGGATTGTGGCAGGTCAGGAGAAAAAGGTGACAGTGGAAATGTGGGCAGGAGCTGGCACGGCCCCGCTGTGTGGTGGCACGTCCCTCCAGGAGCACCAGGTTGGCCTCGTGCCTTTGGTTACCCCTCCGTGAGGACCATGAAGAGTGGCTCAGGAGCTGCTGCCTCTCTCGTGCTGCTCTCTACCTTTCTCACTCTGTGTCTCTTCCTGTTCCATCTCTTCTCCTTGTTTTTCCAGAAAAGAAAGTCCAGTTCCAGCGTTCAGTTAATGGTGAGTGTCCTTCGTCTTCCTCAATGCCGATATTGCTGGGCCTCTCCACATGTTCCAGCTTTCCCCCGTTTTTGGAAGTTACCTCGGGGTAGGGAAGAAGGGCCACCGGGGTTGGAGGGAACATCCTCAAAGCCGTATCACCCACAGTCCCCATTCACAGGGTTGGTGCAGGCACTTGCTGGCCACTTGGCACTTGCTGGTGGGAAACCAGCCCTGGTTCTTGCTGATGGGTTCTCATGCCGTTTCTCCCAGTTCTCCTGACTCAGGTCTGCAGGCTGCATCGGTCCAAGGAGCCTTGGAGAAACACCTTCCATGCCTCTGCGGGGACTGTATGGTCATGGGACACCTTGCCAACCTACATCGGGGTACTATGGGTAATACATCAGCAAGGCTCTGCTGGGAAGAGCTAGCAGAGCCATTGCTCTAGCTCCGCTAGCAGAGTCGCCTTGATGGGGCTCCTGGAGAGAGACGGGGGGGTCAGAACCCCCTCCACCCCAAATCTGTCTAGTGCTCAGCTGTTGATGGAAAGAGCTGTGTCTCAGCCTTCGGTGGTCCATGTGGGTCTTGGAAGCACTCTGTTGTATTGTACATTTCTTTCCCTACTCTGCGGTCAGTGTGGTCTCTCTCACTCCTGCACAGTCCCCTCTTTCTCATCCCAGCTCCTCCTCGCTGTTAATTTGTACATCTCTATCGTACAGTCAACATGGTGTCTTCCACCCCTGCGCAGCCCCTTCCCTGCCCTCCTGGCACCCCGCCGAGCCGCCCCGGACCTGCCCCACCTCTGTGTCCCTGCAGGCGTCGGTAGGACAGGCAGCGCCGTGCCTGCAAGACCCTCCCGAGCCCAGTCCATGCTCCCTTGGCACACGGCCGGGGGGGCTCGGCCAGCGCGGCGCTGCGCTCGAGCTGTGGTGGAGGACGGGTTGGAGCTGCCGGCGTTTTCCTCGGCTGCCGTCCAGTCGCACAGCCGAGCGCTGTGGGGTCGGACTCGGGGGGGCTGTCGGACACACAAGCTCCTCCTGGCATGGGGAGAAGACTGGGCTCACCGTGCTGTCTCCTCTCTGTTCTTTGCTCAGGAATCGTCGGAGAGCACCAACACCACCATTGAGGATGAAGACACCAAAGGTACACCAGTGGGGGTACGCCAAGGTCACTAGCCTAGCAGCCCCTAATGAGGTCTTGGCTATGGGAAAGCCCAGCATCAGCACAGTGCCTTGGGTTTCCTTAAGAGTGCACTGCTAGCATAGGTGGCTTCACCTTTGGGTCACCACCAGGAGTATCTGGGACACTGCTGGTGAAGAGAGGAGGCCCACAAAACTGGAAATGGATGATACCATTCCTTTCCTGCATCCTTGCTGAGGTCTGGGCTCTTTTGAGACCAACGTCCCTCAAAGAAAAGACTCCAGGAGAAATCTCTCCTCCCTGCCCACTAGAATCAGCTTTCTAAGAATAACCCAGGGAATCATTTATTGGTGCTAATTTGTAAAGTCTCTTGACTAAGTGATCTCAGCGCAACACAAGATAGGCTATAGCCAGATATGTTAGTTGGATACGTGTCCTCTCAAGGCAGGTCTCCCGGTGATGCTCTGTACAGGACAGTCTTCCTTTCTATTAGGAGTGACTTTTGTGTGTCTTTTCAATAATCTTAGCAAAAAAAAAACTAACCAAACAAAAATCCCGGTGTTTTTTATTTTAATTTGTATTTTTATTCTTCTTTAAACCAACAGTACGGAAGCAAGAAATCATTAAGGTGACAGAGCAGCTGATCGAAGCAATAAGCAACGGCGACTTCGAGTCCTACACGTGAGTGTGCTCAGTTGTGGGCTGGGCTCAGCGCCCCAGAGCAAGTGCCAAAGGACCTTGCTGCCAAGGGCAGGGTGACCTGGCAGAGGGACGTGGACACCATCCAAGAGACACAGGAAACATTGGTTTCCCAACCCCGTGCTTTCTCACACTGAGATGACCACATTTCTCTGGTCTTGTTAGCACAGATGTGCCCATTTTCTGGGTTTGCAGAAAGATGAATAACTGCAAGTGTGATTTATGGTGGAAGAAGGAACATTACATCTCTACACCCAGACCGCCTCAGGCTGCTTGGAAGCAGAACTGCTCTCTACTTGCTGAGTTTGAAGCTCCTCAGACTACACTTCTTCTGTGTCCAAGGCCTATTTAATTAGTGCATCTGAGTGAGTGCAGGTCTGCTTCCCTGCCCCAGAGGACAGCAGCAGAGATATTTTGATACAGAGCAGAGAGAATTGATTTTTCCCTGCTGTTTTTCTCCTACCTCTTATGAAGAAGGCGGCAGTACTTAACAGGAGGTGTTGAGTGATGGAGGGACCTGTGTCATCGGGGTCCCAGCTGAACTTGTGGGGCTGGGGGCAAAGGGTGTATTGGCTTCCTGCAGGGCCAGGCCAGGCTTCTGCTTGAAGACAGTCTGTCTTGCTGGAAGCAATGAGATGATTTCTCCCTTCCCTCTCCCTTCCACCTCCGCAGGAAGATGTGTGATCCTGGGATGACTGCTTTTGAGCCTGAGGCTCTGGGGAACCTTGTGGAAGGCCTGGATTTTCACCGATTCTACTTTGAAAACCGTAAGCTGCCCCTTGCCTCCTGAGAAACCCTTCCTACCTCCCATGGTCTGGCTATATCCCTACCTTTAGCAGCTTGCTGAAGAGAGGAGGGAAAGGGTGGCTTTGGGAGCATTTAGGCTAGGTTGGAATATCCCAGATGGTGAATGAAGAGCTGTTTGGTTAGTCATAGAATCAGTAAAGAGGGAAAAGACCTCCAAGGTCACCAAATCCAACCCACCCCCACCATGCCCGCTGACCATGTTCCTCAGTGCCACGTCCCCATATTTATTGCACACCTCCAGGGATGGTGACTGCCACTTCACTGTGCAGCCTATTGCAATGCACTGTAATTCTTTCCAAGAAAAAACTTTCCTAGTAATCAAGCTGGTGCAACTTAAGGCCATTACCACTTGTCCTAGCTCCCTAGGTGCACCCATCCTGAGCCTATTATGTCCTCAGTCTTCCAACCCCAGGACCTCCCCTTCCACACTGAGGAGCCACCCAAAGTCCTTCCCCTGCCTCAGGCTACCCTGATTATCCTCTTTCTAGTGTGGTCCCGGAACAGCAAGCCTGTGCACACGACCATCCTGAACCCCCACATTCACCTGATGGGAGATGAGTCCGCCTGCATCGCCTACATCCGCATCACGCAGTACGTGGACGCAGGGGGCATCCCCCGCACTGCCCAGTCTGAAGAGACCCGCATCTGGCACCGCCGGGATGGCAAATGGCAGATTGTCCACTTCCACAGATCTGGCGCGCCCTCTGTCCTACCGCAGTAAGCCCTGTGAGCATCCAGGGGCTGCAGATGAGGTGGAAGGGTGGGATCCTATCCCAAAGAGCATAGCTGTAAGACTTGCGGTGGGGAGGAGATGGGCAGTGGTCATGAGAGGGCAGTGGGAGAGGGATGCTCTGCTGGAATGATGGCTGAATCAACGTCCTGCTCTGCTTGTTGGTGTTTTGCAGCTGAAGTGTGGTATGGCCCGTGCTGGATTTGTCACTGACTGACTGCCAGGGGAGACCCTCCAACTCTTCACCTACAGGATTTTGGCTGTTGGCTCTGCTGCTTGGTTCCTGCTGGAATAGCTCCTCGCTTCTCACTGCACACATGCAACGGCCTCAGCGGCACCTACAAACATCCCGTCTCCATCCCCTTTCACCAGGACCCCTTCCTCTGCATGAACGAAGAAAAGAAAAACCATGAACCTAAATCTGAGCACTTGATGCCTGCCAGGGCAAAAGGCCCCCCTACAGCCCTGCAGTCCCATACATCCCACAGATTGGGACAGGACTCTTCATCCACCTCCATTGCCACTTCTGCTGGCAGCTCCCCAAAGAAGAGGAGGTTGTGGGGAGCTGCTCAGTGCCACACACCCTCCGCACGCCGGTGGATTTTGCCTTGCTGCTATCAAGGTCCCTGCCCGCTGCCCTGAGCTCACGCGTCCCGGCAGCCTCAGCTGGGGAACCTGGGTTTTAAACCATTTGCAAAATTCAGCTTCTGTGCATCTTGGGTGAGGAGGGGAATACGTGGATGGGTGAGTAAAGGTGTCCTGGTGTTTTCTCTTCCCAGGAGGGTAAGTAGATTTGCGCCTTGGCAAGCTACCAGGATGTTCTCTCTCCTTTCTTCCCTCTCTCCTGGGAGTGAGGACTGGCAAAGCTGGGAGAAAAGAGGAGAAAGATGACCTCTGTCTATCACCACAGCCCAGAGAGCTCTCCCAGCCCCAGTGGGCTCGGGGCAGCAAATCTCTCCACACCCTGCTCCCATCCCTTTGGATCCTAGCCCCCAACCCCTCGCATGCAGCATCTGCAGCTCCCCATGGCACAAAGGCTGAGGTTGCTGAGATGGCCACTGATTGGAGACACAGACACCATTGCCCACACGACACCTTCCAGCGAAGATGAGGAATGCAAGCTTTAGTGACAAAACTCTGCAGAATCTGGTTGTGCTTTGAAGAAACAAACAAGCCTTTAGCTATCTTCTACTTTGAGCGCATGCCTTTTTATAGGAAAAAGAAAACAACCTACTGTGTATTTCGTAACTTGATTTTGAGTATTTGCTGAAATGGATCTTTATGTAATATCTAGAAACATTCAACTGTTTGGGGTCAGGGGGTGGGGGGATTTTGGGGGGTTGCTGTTTTCTGTTGCGTTTACATTTGGAGAGGGGTTGCAACGCCATGCTGCTCCCACCGGGGCTGCCAGCAGGCAACGACACCAGGGCAGCTGTGTCCCTGGGACACCAGTGTCCCCAGGCTTCTGCACCTAGGGGGCTGCTTGCATGGCAAACCCAGAAGGAGACTCTTCTGAGCCACCAAGGTATGGTTTTTAGGATGGAAGGCAGGGCCAGGACAGGGAATTTTGGTCCTGCCCCTCTGCCATCAGGTAGAGGTTTGACAGACGTGAGGGCGGTGGATTTTCCAGCAATGCTTCAGCTTCTTGTTGTCTTTTTCCAATGGAAGCCCTTTTCTCGTTGACATGGGGCTCCTGCAGTGCTGCTGCCCCAAGGACTTTCTAGCTGCACTCTCTTCATCTGCATGGCGTTTATCTTTCTAGACGGTGCGTGTGTTGAAAAACAAAGAAGTTATCAAAAGAAGCACTTGTTTTGGACATTGAAAAAAAAAAAAAAAAGGAAAAAAAGGAAAAAAAAAAAAAAAGGAAATGTTTTCTCCATGTAAATTCTGGGTGTGTATTTTGCCTTTTCTGTGGTTTTGAATGCTTTGCTCTTTGTCTAGGCAGGGATGGCTGCCTCGCAAAATGCAGCCACGTCCTTGCAGACTGCAAAAATATTTTCCTACTGGATGGAGGGGCAGGAATCCAAACTGTTGGGGTATTGAGAGGCTGTGAGAAGTTTCTGTTGTGTCTCACTGTGCAGGGACCGTGACTGTTGCTGGCAATGTTGTATAGGAGAGACTTTTTTGGAAAGAAATCTCAATGGTCCTCTTTGGATGCGAGTGTGTGTCCCCATGCCTTTGGTGGACCTTTGCTGGTTGACTGTGGAACTATGTTGGCTTGCAAGAATTGCCCCCAAAGCAGGGATATCTATTCAGGGAGAGAACAAGCTTTTAAGACAGAGTTGGGGTGCTTTCACAGACCCATTTTTCTTCCTGTAGTTGCGTAGTGCTGATTTATTTTATTTTTTTCCTTTTTCATTTTTAAAGGAAGGACTCAGCTCTTTCACGGTTCTCCCTCCTCCCCAGCACTGGCTCTGAAGCCAGCCATGGCAAAGGTCTCACCCACCTCCTGATGTCAGAGCTGTACTGCAGATGGGTGTGAAATTGACAAGAAAGCAGGATGCTGTGGGGCTCAGCCTAGTTTTGGAGCTGCCAACAGCTCTGGGAAGTTGCTCCAGCAGACAGTGCTGGAGAAAGGGCTGGGACAGGTCTTGTGTAGGGTTTGTTGGGCCTGACAGATGGGATGGTGGGGTAGATGCAGTGCCCTTTTACTAGAAGCCCACTTCAAGCAGTTGCTGGCTGAGGAGAATATCTTGGTTTCCAGAGAGGCTTTGAGCTGTTTTTTGGAGGTGATTTCTCTTCCTTGAGGCTTCCCTACCGCCATCTCTCCAAGGACAGGTTCTTTGCGAGGCATCTGGATGTCTTTGCAACACCCAAAATGCTCCCAGTTCTTCTAAGGGAAGTATAGTCTTTTTTTCCAATTGTTTCTAGTCTTCCAGTCAAGCCAACGCCTGACCAAGGAAGACCCAACTTCCCAACCTGCCTAAGTTGGCAGCATTAAGCACCTGCACTTTAGAGGTCTGTTCTGCCTGGTTTCTCTCCCCATTTCACCCTGGTTCTCCAGAGCAGGTTTCTGTCTCCCCAGAACATCTCTGAACAAGCACTGATAAGCCAACACCTTTTCTTTTAGTAGCCATTGCGAAAAACTTTGCCTGTCTTCCTTTGCATTTCTTGATTTTTGCCTGAACTTACAGGAAAACTTTATAAAAAATCAACATAATCATATGCCACAGCCTTTTTTTTGGCTTGCAGAACAAGGGATGCTGCAGTTACATCTGTACCAGATGTTCTTGCTAGAGACTGTGCTGTTGGCACCAACTGTATTGCATGCTATCTGGTATTGCCCCAGCAATACAACCACAGTTCTGTCATCAAGTGATGACAAGGTCCAGGAGATGTTTACAATATGCAATATGGATGATGCCACCTTCTTGGGAGGGAGTTCACTGCCATGGTCTTCCTGTCCTCAGTATCCTCAAGGCCAGAGATCACCTAATATCCTAGTGCAGGTACAGCCTGACTTGTCTGTCCATCCAGGTCAGTGTAAACTCAGAAGTCCTCCAATTTGTCATCTCTTCCATCTCTCAGACCACTGCAGATAACTGAATCTGAGGACTTGCTACGGCGTTCTCAGGCTCCCAGACCCACAGGTGGAGTTGGGAACTGCTCCTTTTCCTTTCTGGACTGCCAAGGTCCAGTTTCAGCTGCAACACCTTCATTTCTCAGGTCTTGCTGGTATATCCACTCTGGAAGGAGAAGAAGCCACCCCTGGGCCTCTGCTCTTTGCTGGAGAGAGCAAATGCTCCGCTCCTCCCTCTAGGCAGGCACAGCCAGGACAGCTCTTTCCCCTTCCCGAATAAATTCTCCACTTTCCAGGCACCAAACCCCACAAATTTGCCTCGTCTCCCTCTGCCCAACATGAATTTATGACCCTGTGGAGGCATGCAGGATGGAGCTGGCAGCATTTGAAGCTCATGGACTTCTGAGAAACACCAGCAAACAGCAGAGGTGTGTTTCAAAGGGCAGCTACACTTTCTGTGTAGCCCCATGGACCAAGAGCTGTCTGCCAGCAGAAAATCCCATAACCAAATTCTCTGATCATCCCAGGAGCTGGGCTATAACCCTTCATCTTCCATCACAGGACACTTCTCATGGTCTACAGAACCGTCTTGATGCAAACAACGCACTCCTGCTAGCTGGACGAAGACTTTGCCATTGCCATTTCCAAAAGTGCAGACCCCAGCCCTTTCATTCCAGACAGGGAAACTCAGATTTTGAACAGGCTGTGGACACATCGCAGTAGGGGATAGTGGCCTCTGTGCCATCTGTCCCCCAGAGGCCACCCTCCTCAGCAGACAGTCCTTTCTGCCCTTAGGTACAGACGAGGGGGTGCGGAGGGGCCGTATCGAGTGGCTCCTTCCTTCCTTGAGTTGTTGTCCCCTTTTTCTAACTGTTGCACAATTTTAGGGTTTTTGTAACATTTTTTTTGGACAAGCAGGGAAAATATGTTCACAGTGGTTTAAGAAAAAAAAAAATCAAGATCTCTCTCTCATATTATATATATATAAAAATATATATATATGCATACAGGAATTCTCTATGGAAATATTTATTTAAGATGACTGCAAATATATATATATATTAATTAAGAGTATACTAAGCTTTGTCAAGCAACATAAACCAGGCCCTGGGGAGGGGTGGCTGCCCGTCCCCTGTGTCTGTAAGTCCATACGGTTGCAGCTGAAGCCTTTATCCTTTTGTATGCTTTCTCAATCCTTCGAGCAGTGCGACCACGTTGGATTCTGTGGGCTCTCGATGCGGGGGGGGAGGGATCGGTATCGTTTCCTTGTCCTTTGTTTTCAGAACCTGTGGCTGCAAACGGAACGATCACTGTTCGACTCGGATGCGATACGTGGGAGGGCAGCGGGGGGGCCGGGCGCGGGGCGGGAGGGCAATTGTCCGTTTTATTCTTGGTGTTCAAGTGCAATAAATAGCTAACAACTTCTGAGCATGGAAACGGGTGATTCTCCGTCACTGCAGTGACTCAGGCCGTTTGCATCCCCCCGTTGCTGCCCATAAAAGCAGTGAGGCTTAGAGCAAAGCCTGGGTTCCTGGGCTCACCGTGGCAGCTTCACGTCACCCCCAGCCCTGGCTGTCCCCGTTGCAGGGTGATGGGAACACAGCGCTGGGCTGCTCTGAGGGCAGCAGGAGGAACTCAGGGGTGATGTGGAGCCGTGGGGCGGCGTGGCATGGCTCGGCTCCGCGCCTGCAGTGGTGCTGCGGTCCCACGAGGTGTCAGCAGAAGGCTGTGCTGCGGGAAGCAGGCAGCGCCTGTCCCGAGGCCAACCTCTGCCCCTTGGCAGTATTTCCGTCACTCCGTGCCAAAAAGTGTTGCTGCAAGGTCAATGCAGTGGCAGAGCAGGGTGTTCCCCAGAGGGCGGAACGCGTGGAGGCGTAGGGATGGATGCAGTGCTGTGTCCCAGTGCGCTGTGCCCAGGGGACGTGTCCCTGCCCCGTCCTTCACACTGCACCTCCAAGCGATGGCAGGCATGCAGCCTGTAGGATTCCATAGGGGAATGTGGGGCCAGGACCCCATGGAGCCACGCAGAGCCCAGAGCAGAGTGCCCAGCTCAAAAATTCTCCATCTCCACATCCTGTGAGGGTGTTCCAAGTGCCTCCAGCACTCCATGGCCAGCAGTGATGCCATGAAGTGCCCAAGCCCACCTCCTGCTCCATCACATCCATCTCTCAACAGGGCCAGGCTGGTTGGGGTCCCCCAGCCCGCACACCACGGTGGCTGGGCAGCACCGTGACCTCCCGAGGCCTCCCGCTCAGCAAATAGTGTCAAGGTTAGAGCGAGGATTCATTGGGGCCATAAATGTTTATGGCAGGCCCTCCCCGCTCCCCAGCCGCCACAGCCTGAACTTTCCATCAGCGACACTTTTATGGCCGGCTTCTAATGATTAACCCAGGGAATAGCGGACGGAGGTGCTTTGCGGCACGGTCGCACTGCCACAGCCCAACGGGCCCAGGGAAGGGGTCTGATGAGGAAGAATAAAGGTCAGAGCCAGCTGGGAAGCAAGCTGAGTTGTGCTCAGTGCCTCCAGCGTGGAGAGAAAAGCAGCAGGAGAAAGGCACGTTGGAGAACATCCCTACAGACCCAGAGGTGCAAAGGCAATAATTAAATCCCCCACAGTGAGAGGGAAGGGACACTGAGGAGCAGCACAGACTGCTGCTGGGTGCTGCTGGAGGGCTGGCTGGTTTCTCCCCGAGGTGGCTATGTGCTGCGCAGCACAGTGGAGCCTGGCACACGTGGGTGACGTGATGACATGGCCATGCCAGAAAAGCCTCGTGCCAGGTTCGCCCTGGAGAGAGCCCAGTACATCAGGGCTACAGGCATAACCCAGACATAAGCCCTCATTTTTCTGTTTATCCTTCATTGTGGTTTTTACCTTAGTGGAACAGAGACGCGTTGGACAACGCAGCAGGTGTCTGTGCCCCACGTACCTGGAATCCCCTCTGGATGTGCCTTTACGGTTGCTGTGTGAGCTCCTCTTCCTCTACCCAGGCAGGAGGTACCCTGGGGAAGCTGCACTTGCATGCTTTGCTGCTGGATCCAATTGACCCCTGTGCACGAGCTCCTGCATTTATGGGGAACCAGAGATCCAGCCTCTTCCCATTCTTCAGCTTGCCTGAGCCCTGTCCCTGTATGGACCTACAATCTCAGGATGTCCCAGGCCAGTTTATTTATAAAGCACTTTATTTCCTTCTTACTATTTTTACTGCTCATTTATTAGGTCAGATTTCAGCAGGATGCTGATGCACCCTGGTTTTGCCGGGGTGTCTCTGAGGGCACTGACACAGACCTTCCTCAGGGCATTTAGGATATTGAAATTCTTTCTCACATGTGTTTGTGGGTTGCTGGAGTTAAACACATATTAGCAGAGAACGCACAAACTCAGAGGACTGCCTCCTTCTGCACCAAGCATCCCTGGGCTGGGGCCAAGGGCTTGGGGCAACCCAGATGCTTGCACAGACATTGTCACATGAACATATGGACTCGTTGCACACCTTGCCACACTGAACACAAACACCTTAGGGGTGACAGGACAGGCAGCATCTCTGTCCTGGCAGGGCTGGGGTGGTGGTGAGGGGTCCAGCAGGGCCAGCAGATCCTAAAAGCCTCCCCAGCCCTGAGCCAGCTTGAAGTGCTAAAGTGTAAAGAGGAGAGTTTATCCCCTCACATCATGGACTCCTCCTCTTCCTCCTCGATCTCCTTGTCCACCTCGATGGCCGTGTTCTCATAGCTGGTGATGCCCCCGTATTTCCGCATGTGGACCATCAGTGGTTTGGGGGACTGGCTGCCAGCCAGGCTGGCCACATATGTACCGGTCCGGTTCTCCTCCAGCGATGGGCCCCAGTCCATGGTGGGACGGCTGGCTTGCTGGAAGCGCTGTGAAGGGATGAGTAGAGGGGTGTGGGTGCTCACTGTGGCGTGGCACCTGCTGTGCTCCCCGCTATCATTCATATCCTTTGTGGGATGAGCTCCAGAGTGGGTGGGAAGGGGCCGAAAGACTATCCTGCAGCATTTGGGGAAAGCAAAAGTGCCTCACTGCCCTTCTGTGCTTTGCAGCGGTCTGTTGGTCTGCATGGGATGGTGGGGAAGGCTTGTGGGAGCTGGGAGTTAGTGCAGGGCTATGGTGTAGAATTAGATCCTTCTAGGTAATGGGTTAGCATCCATCAAGGTGGTTCCTGGTCACGTCATCATGCCCAGGACCAGGCTCCTCCTTCCAAAGGCTGCAGCCTGGGGAGGGCAGCAAGCGCTGCAGCTCTGCTCATAGCAGCCAGGGGAGAGCAGCAAGGTAAAACCCAGGCTGGGATGCTGCAAGCAGCTACACAGCCTGCCCCTGGGCAAAGCCTTTCTGCACCACTGCTTCTTTGTTTTGCCTTTTCTACTGCAAAATGGCTGTGAAGTCCCACATGTCTCTATTCCCCGCATGAAAGGAACAACACTCCATGCATTTCACAGGCAGCAAATCATCAGACAGCACAGGATGGGCAGGGGCTCAGGATCAGCTGTTCACATTTTTGGGGTGCTTCAGGGCCTCCTACCTCCCACAGCGTCCCTTCCTCTTGCAGCACAGCCATGAGCATGCCTGCAGGAATCATCAGGCAGGAGCAGAGTCCCATGAGGATGCCCAGGGCCTCAGCCCAGGCAGGGAAGCGGTAGCTGCCATACTCAGAGGGCTGGTACTTGATGATGTTGTACACCAGCAGTGCCTGTGGGGTGGGGGGAAAGCAAGTCAGCTCAGAGCTCCCCAAAGGTCTCAGCAGAACCAGAGCGGTCCTTTGAGAGGTCAGTGGAGCAAATTGTGACAAGGGGAGGTCACCAGGGATTCTAGCACCATCTAGCCCGGTGGTTACCATCATCGTAGCTGGTGACAGGACCATCCAACAGGCTCTGAAGTAGGGCCCTGGTTGGAAGCCCAGCATCATGTGAATGTCTCTGCAGAACCTCTTCATGCCTAGAGAAGGGACAGGGACAAGGGACAGGGACAAGGATTCAGCAGCTGCCATCTCCCAGGACCATAATGGCAAGAGCATTTTCCTCTAGAAGCAAAGAAGCATTTCTCCTCCCAGCTGGAAATGCAGGAAGGAGGACCCAGCTGGTCTGAGGGACCAGGCTCAGTCCAACAGATATCTCTGGGAAGCGAATCCAGTGAAAGAGAAACAAGAAGAGGTGCCTCATGTTACACTGTGAGGCTGCTGGCTCCCGTCCTGTTCCCTCCAAATACCTCTTTGTCACTCTACCCCCCCTCTTTGTCATACCCGCTCTTCCCCACGTCCCCATGGGACAGACCCTCTTACCATAGACACGTGTCACTACCAGGCAGGTAGTGATCACCACCACCATGAGACCAAAGCCAGCGCTGTAGTCATCCAGCAGGACCAGCCAGTACATCCCGCCCTGCAGAGTCCAAGCACAGTGACCAGCATCTCTGGGACCAGCACCCCAATAAAATCCTACCTACATCCTCCCACTTGTGGGATCATACACCCCTTGCCCCATGTTGGCAGCCTCAGGAGACATCACTTCTCTTCTGGGGTTGGTACAAGGACAGTAATGCTGCATTACTCCCTGTGGGACTTCACATCCGCAGGGAACCCAGCCCCATCAGTCATCTCTCTCCCACCTTTTTAGCTGACATATTTGTCTCTGTCTTTAGGATGAACCCCTGGTCAGTCCCCAGTGCATCCATCCCCTCACCTTACCTCTGTTGTGAGGATCAGTCCCATTAGGAAGAGGCCAATGCAGATGGCAGCTGAGAAAACAGCTTTCTTTGGTCGCAGGTAGTAGGGAAATTCGTCTGTCACTGCCGTCACGATGGTCTCCATAAAGGCAAACTGAATGGGAAGGAAAAGAGGATTCCCTGATCCTCCTGGGATGCCTGGCACTGCAGCTGGCCTGCTGGGCTCTGTCCTTACCTGGCTATCCAGGCCCAAGGTTAACAGCATGAAGAAGAAGAGGAAAGACCAGAATGGAGAAAGGGGGAGCATTGTCATGGCCTGGGGGTACACCACAAAAGCCAGGCCAGGACCTAGGGGAGGTAAAGGACAGCAGGGTGAAAAGGGGGTGACAGAGCAGGGCATGGAGGAAAGAAGGCTCCAGCAGCATGACACTGCAGTGGGGACTTGTCCACAGCCCTGCAAGATGGGCAGGAGAAGGTGTCGAGGTGCAGAATAAGCCTGTTTCTTGTTCATGCCATTGTTAGGCATCACTTAGTGCTGTTTAAGATTTGCATGGCAGGGAGCAATCTTCCTCCTTCCCTTTCCGGGCCAACCATCCCTCACACTGACATCCTCAGCTGCCTTTCATCCCCGTGCCTGAGTGGGGTGGAAGTCTCCCATTATCCCCATCCCA
This sequence comes from Centrocercus urophasianus, assembly GCF_019232065.1. Classification (NCBI taxonomy): domain Eukaryota; kingdom Metazoa; phylum Chordata; class Aves; order Galliformes; family Phasianidae; genus Centrocercus; species Centrocercus urophasianus. Next base: position 11,075,257 of record NW_024884822.1, read on the forward strand.
GCTAAAGGTGCTACAGGGAATGAAAGATCTGCCCCACACCTCCCCTTCCCAGCTCCTTGCTGTGCCCTGGCAGAGATTCCGGGAAAACAGGTCCTTGTTTGACCTCACCTGCTTTGGCCACTTGGTTGACGGGGACTCCGAGCTCCTGGGACATGTATCCCAAAACAGAGAAGATGGCAAACCCCGCCAGAATGCTGGTGATGGCATTGCCCAGGGTGACTATGAAGGTGTCCCTACAGAGAAGAAAGCAAATGCTCTGAACATAGCAGCCCCATGCTGGGGTGGCCTTGCCAGCCCTGGTTTCGCTGCAATGCGATTCTCCCAAGGGCCTCCCTCAGTGGGTACTTTCCAGAGGTACCAGGAACCTGTATCTAATGACACAGGTCATGCTGTGGGGTTTCTCCCAAACTTGCTTTCCCTTGTGGAGGGAATCAACCCAGCACCAAGAGTCTCCTCTCTGCCTGTGGCTGCAGTGGGGAACAGCTGAAGCTTTTGTGGCTCCCCAGCTACGATTTTGAGGAGATGGTATCTGGCTCCTACCTGTAGATGTTCTGATGAAAGGTGTTGTATGAGGCAAAGGTGAGGAGGCCCCCAAAGCCTACCCCAAGGGAGTAGAAAATCTGCAGGGCTGCTTCGATCCACACCTGAGGGGAAACAAAGTGAAGGGAAGCCTGGATTTGGAAACCCCCTGGAGACATAGGGGTGGGAAGCACAGCACAGGTAAGGTGTGGAGCAGAGACAAGCTGCTGACTGGAAATGTTTTAGGTCTGGTGGAGGAGGGGGAGAACTTTGGGCCAGAAGCTGGCCAGAAAAGACCTACAGGCAGGGGAACTGCCTCTGTTGTGCGCTGGAGATGACAGGAGAATATTCATTTTTGTGTCTCGGACAAATTACTGAAAGCCCTGCTCACCTTGGAAGACAGCAAGTGGTCAAACTGGGGCGTGAGGTAAAAGCGGATTCCCTTCCAGGCCCCCTCCAGTGTCACACCACGGATAAGCAGCATCACCAGGATGAGGTATGGGAAGGTGGCAGTGAAGTACACGACCTGTGGGAGAGCAGAGCTGGCTGCAGAGCTAGAGCAGTGCACCTGATCCCCTATAGCACATCCTGGGATGGGACACTGGGTCACCCAGAATCACCTGCAGTGCTGAGGTCCTTGGGATGCAGCATGGCCAGCGGCGTTGGTGTCAGGGTGTTCAAGCCACCCCCAAATAGCCCATGTCTAGCAAATGTTTATGGCTCTCACTTCCCAGATGCAAGGAGAAATGCAGACACAGGAAGACATCCCTGAAGAGACCATCCAGCCCTTACCTTGCCGGAGGATTTGACTCCCTTTAAGATGCACAGGTACACAATGGTCCAAGAAAGGAGCAGGCACAGACACAGGTTCCAGCGGATCCTGCCAGGATCCCCGATCCCGGAGCTCCCTTGGATGTGCAGAACGTAGCGGCTAGGGCGAAAAGAGAAAGGCTGCTGAGCAGTCGGTGGGACTTGTCCACAGTGCGCTGCTGAGCCGCGAGGGAAGCCTGGCTATGAGTGAGTCCTGGCTGGTCCAGCTGTGGGATACATTTCCTTCTAAAGTATTTCCAGGCCATCAAAGCAACTCCAGGTAGTGGACACATCCCACAGTCCCAATGGCTGAACACCCAATGCTGACAGTGAGCTCGTCACCGCACCCACAATATGAGTGCCCACCTTCTATCCTTGTTCTCTCCCTGTTCTCCACACCTCCTCACCTCCAGTACTCCTCGCTGGGGCTGACGGTGTTGGAGATGTTGACGGGGAGGGTGGTGTTCCCCACCTTGAGGATGCGGTGATCCAGGCACAGGTCAGTGTTCCACCAGTTGCCGCAGTGCTGCCAGGGCAAGTCGCTTGTGAGGGATGCAAAGAGGTAGAAGAGAACGTAAGCAATGATCATATTGTAGTAAATGGCCACCAGGGAGACGATGAGGATGGTGCCCATGCCAATGCCTGGAGGAAGGAGAGGGTAAAGAAGAAGTGAGCCATCTCTCCGGAGCAGAGTGCATCCATATCCAGGGTCAGACACTGGGGTTCAGCAGTCACATGGTTAACCAGCTCCAAGGCAGAGGTTCACCTGCTGGGGAATCTCCTTTATTGACCTCTCTGCATGTGAATTGATAATCTATTCCATAGAATCATTAAGGTTTGAAAAGACCTAAGATCCCCAAGTCCAACCCCAGCCCATCCCACCATGCCCACGGATCGCGTCCCTCAGTGCCACATCTCCACAGTTCTCAAACGCCTCCCTGGGCAGCTGTGCCACTGCATCACCACTCTTTCTGAGAAGAAATGTTTCCTAATATCCAATCTGAACCTCCCCCGGTGCAACTCAAGGCCATTCCCTCTTGTCCTATCACTGGCAACCTGAGAGAAGAGATCAACCCCTGCAACACTACAACCTTCTTTCAGGCATTATACAGAGAGTTTTGCTCCAGCTCAATGTTTGATCTGAACTTTTTTGAACACTTTGTTCTTACCTTTTTAACAGCCTTTGCTTAGCTTCAGTGCTGTATTCTGTACACTGTCTGACTCAGTTTTTCATACAATTTCATATAATTTCTAGAGCTGATGAGGACATGCAGAGACTCTGACGACAGGTAGCTTATACGTATCTTGCAGCTACCCAAATGACTGACCCAGCAGCCTGACCAGCTCCATTTTCCCCCAGAGTTTAACCTTTGAGGACAGTGGGAGAGGATTCTGGTCCATGGCCCCATCCAGCAGCTCTCATGGAAGCACCGCGGGGGCTCTGGATTTCACTCACGCACCTTTAAACAGAGGGCTGATCTTCCAGACAGCAAGCGGCCCCAGGCTGGAGAACTGCCCGAGTGACAGCTCCATGAAGAAGATGGGGATCCCACAGATGGCCAGCATGATGAAGTAAGGAACCAAGAAAGCTCCTAAGGGAAGCAGAAAGGAAAACAACCCCGAAATTAATGCGGAGTGAACAGCTAAAGCCCACCTAGTAAAAGGAAAATATCCTTACCACAACCTCCCACTGCCTTCCCAGGAAGGGGCCAGAATATTAACTCTGCAGACAGGGGCAGCAGCAGCTCCCCACGATACCGCCCACCCCAGATCCCAGAGGGCACTGTGCCCCTGGTGTGTGATTCGCACCTTGCTTTGCTTTGCCCACATACACAAAATGTTTTCTCCTCAAATCTTTCACAAACACCACGATCTTCTCCAGTTATTGCTGCTCCTCAGCCCCGAGATGGGCGAGGGCTGTCTATTCAGGGACCTGCCCAACTCAGTGATAAGGGGACGTGGCTGGAAGGATGCATGAGTACCTCCTCCGTTGGTGTAAGCCCTGTAGGGGAACCTCCAGACGTTTCCCAGGCCCACGCAGTACCCGATGCAGGAGAGGAGGAAATCCAGACGTCCCGTCCAGTTCCCTCTGTCTTCTGGGCACTGGGAGCCCAGCTCTCCGTCCAGGCTGCTGGGGCTCACCAGGAGCTCTGGTGTCACCGGCTGAGTGAGAGAGGGTGCAGGAATAGGAGAGGATGGCCAGGGATGGAAGGAAGGGGTAAAGCAGGGGAAGAAGGGAAGGAAGGATCTCTGAGAGGTGTAAATTCACGACCACTAAGTCACAGTGATGATGTTTGTCACCTTTCTGGTGGTTCTCTGTACGCCATCAAGCCTATGGCTTTAAAGCAAGCTGACATCCTTTGAAAGGGGATCAAATCCATCCCACATGGCCAGAGCCCCCTGGGAAAGGCAGTTTCGTCAAGAAATCATCTCAAGGGGCCACGACAAGGTTTTCTCATCTTCAAAACACGAACGTGAGTATGGCATGGGAAGAGCCCTCTCCTTGTGGGGTGCATTGGGTTCAGCTCCAGTGAGGCAATAGGAAAGAAGGTGTCCCTGCAAACAGGACACCAGGACCAGGGCAGGAGGATTCCCCTTCTTCTGGAGTCTTAAAAGGGAAAAACAACCATCTCTGCTGAATTCATAGACCATAGAGAGCCAGACTTTGAGGTGCAGATGTGGGAGGATAAGTCCAGAACTGTGGGTCCTCCTTCCCATTGGGATGCAGTGTTCTGTACAAGGTGGCACAGCCCTTTCCTCCTCATCCTTCTTCTCCTCTCCGTCCAGCCTGGGCTGATCCTGCTGCCAGTTCCCATGGAGACCAGGAGCCATTCTGCAATGGCTGCACGCTCTCACCCTGCTCCTGCCCACCAGCACCAAATGAATCCACCTGGTGTGGGGTGATCCGGCAGCTCTTCCCAGAGCCAACCTGAGGTGCTCACCTGAGCAAAAGGCTGGCATCAAAACCCAACCCTGGCTATAGAAGCCACCCCTAAAAGCCCATCCCTGTTGCATGCCATAACCACAGGGTACGGGCTGGAGGAAAAGCTTCAGGCTGCAAAGTGAAACCATGACCTAAATATAATACCATCGCTACAAAACACCGCTGCCACCTGGCAGCCCTCCTGCAGCTCCTTAACTGAGCTCTCTGATTAAGCAATTCCTCATTTTGGCCATACCCTCTAATTAACCCAGTGAACAGCCACAACCCACAGCAAACCATGTTTGCAGACGGTGGACAGACTGTGCCGCAGCATCCCTGCTGAGACATCAGCTGTGCTCCCTGAGGTCACTGGCAGGTGGGGCAGTGGGAGCACAGGGGTAGGGGAGGCACAGAAGGGACTGCATCACCCAGATTGCCCGTATCCTCACCCACCACACAAAGCCTGGGCTGATATCTGAATGAAAACAAATTGCAAAATGCAGTATTTAAGGATTCCAGACCACCTTTGTCCCAGACAACAGAGAGCTGCACACCTCACTGATTCAGGTGGATATCTCACGCTGAGGCTCTCTTTCAGCCCTTTTTTTTTTAAGACTAATAACCTCTTTCAGCCTCTCTCATAACAGGGCTTTTCTCTCCCAGCAGAGGCTGACACACAGCTCTGTGCAAGTGCTTTGCATGCAGAGCTGCCATCTTTCAGACCTGTTACAGACAGACAGGGACCATCCGCTCCCCTGGCATCGCTGTCCTCAAGCACTGCACCACTCTGCATCCAGGGGATGCCCCCAAGAGGTCAGCAAAGTAAAGGGCACCAAGAAGAAAAGGTGTTTGAGATTCTGGTAAGATACGAGCTGGCTTCCACAGTGAAATCATCCTGTGCTAATTACTATCTGCAAACTGCTTTGCTTAAATTCAACCTCTACAAAACTCGACAGTCACAAAGCTGGAGCTGTGAGAATCCAGCCAGCTCCAGGTTGATTTTTTCATCGTATTTTGCCTCGATTCATACTTTTGGCATCATTTTGTTGTTTTGTCCGTGATTTGTTGACAATTTTGTGTGTGAACCACAGCGTCTGGCTGAGGAAATGCCACCCAAAGGCAGATTTCTGTGCCGTGAGCACAGTGCGTCTGTGCCATGTGAGTCACTCCGGATCAGTTCGAATTGCTTGTTAATCTCTTGCAGAAAAAAAATCCACTGGCTGCAATGGGCCAGGCTGTGGCATGGCACAAGGAGGCTCTGCACCCAGCACCTGTTGGAATGGGGACATCCCAGTGCCAGGCTCCCACCCTTGCACCAAATAATCCCTGAAGCATGTAAGAAATCCCGTGTAGGAAAAAAATAAAATCAAATCCACTCAGCCCTTACGGAAATACTATTATGCAAAAGCAAAAATCCTTAGAGCCTGAGAAAGATCTCTATTAAGGAGGAATTTCCATATGTCTGGTAGAAAGGCTTGAAACTCCCGGCTTGCAAATAGGAAGCGGATGCAGGTGAGGAGGGGCTGCTGGGGTTGTGGGGCTGTGTGAGTGGTTCCAACAGCTCCAGAGAAACCTCAGCCCAGGGTCAGGCATGGCATCCTGCCACCTGAAGGGGACACCTCCTACTGCCTCCACCCAGGGCTCTGAGTGGTTGGGATGGTGAAGGGCCCCGAGCAGCACCGGAGAGGGGGAAATAACTCCAGAGTCATCTGCTTTCCATTCAGGCTGATTGCTGTGGGACTAAATGGATTCCTGAGTAAATGCTAAACAGGACCGTGAGCAGCAGAGAAATTTCTTTGCACATCTCAGAAAGGCCTTTGGAGGGACAAGGAGAACTTTGAATGGTTCTTGCAGTTGCTGAGTGATCTGAAAAAGCGATTTGTAGGAAATGGAAGAGGACAGAGCTGCCTCCCAGCCGCACGGAGCAAAGCAGAAGGCTGCCAGAGAGCTGCTGCCTTGTGCCAGGCCAGCACTGGCTTTTTATATCATGTCTCAGCATCCCAGGAATTTCCTGTCATGGACAAAACTCTTAGGGTTTTCATTCCTGCAGCTGGAGGCAGGGCACGGGCTGGAGCCATCCTTACCCTGCTGTTAGCAGGCAGAGCAAAAAGGTGAAGAGCAGTGCCTGGGCGTGCTCTGGGCAGCACCCACATGCAGGAACAGCAGCATGAGAGCTGGGATTGCCACTCAGCCACTCCACAGCACCCAGCCTCATGTGGGAAGGGCAATGCAAGGGGCTCTGTCCCTGGTGCAGGGGCAGAGGGAAGACTGGAAGGGCAAGACTGGCATGGGGAAGTCTGAGAGCTGGGTCTCAAAGAGCTCCCATCAGGATTCCTAGCTCCACTGGCCTCCAAAGGGTAAAAGGGGAGCTCAGGATCCAGCACCACCTGGGTCCCCTGAGACCCTCAACCCCAGCCTTGAGCAGGGAGGAAGCAGCCCAGCTGTGTCCTGATCCCATGGGGGAACCCGGAGCACCCGAGCTCCCTACATCAGGGGGCAGCATCCTCATGAGCAGCACTGTGGGACCGAGCACCTGGTGCCCACCCTCCCGGGCATCCCTGGCACAAATCATTGCCAGCAGCACCTGCCTGGGGCAGGGGCTGGGGACGCATCCCTTCACCAAGTCCCTACAAAATAACCCCACCCGTCTCCAAATGCCCCTCACCCAATTTGCAATCCGTGCCCCCAGCCATGCACCCCATGGGGCGATGGCACGCGATGTCCCCGCGCTCCCACTCTGGCTCTCACCTTGCGGAGCTGCTGCTGCCGAATCTTCTTCATCCCAGAATCCTGTTGCTATGCGCTCCCCGATCCGACACTTGTTCTCTCACTCCGCAGACGGAGGTAGGGAGGGAGAAGGGGGAGCAGAGCAGGCGGGCAGAGGGGGGTGCCGGGGTGGATGGATGCAGGGGGCGGAGGGGGGGCACAGCCCGGCAGAAGGCTCTGCCTGGAGTTGGGGCTGGCTGCACGCTGAGCGGGGAGGGAGGGAGGAGACGGCTCTGGGCAGGCTGCAGGAGGGCTGTCTGTCAAACGTACCCCTGCTGGAGGGGGGGGGTCTGGGGCTTCGGCCCTAAGCAGAGCAGCGAGGAGGAGAGGATGCTGCTTTACATGTGCCGTGAATGTGTAAGGTCTCAGACAGCCTGCTGCTGGGAGCACGGGGCTCCCACATGTCCCAAGGGGTGGTGGTAGCAAGGCAAGTGCAGCAGCTCCCAGCAGCTTTCTGGCCAGCCCTGCACTGATTTTCCTTCAGGCAGCACACAGCTGGAGCCCCCAGCCCAGGACAGCCCTCAGTCCCTTTGGGCAGGACCAGTGCCTCTCAGTGTTGGGGGCTGGAGCCATCCTGGCACAGGTCCTACAGCACGGCTCATCTCCCTAGAATGTGAATGTTCGTGCTGAGTGGGATCCCACAGACCCAGAGCTCAGGAGATTGGGATTTTTCCCCTTTGTGCTCAGTCAAACCCCAGGTGAGGAGGCAAGGAGCTGGTCCCTGACTCTTTTTCTCCTTCTCTGGTATCAATGTCCCCAGCAGGACTGCAGGAGGGGATGATCTCACATGCTCTGGGGCCACAAGGAGAGCTGCTGGCTGCCTCAGGGCAATGCCTCTTTCCTTCTTGTGTTTCACTTTCCCTGTGCTGTGCCCATAGGAGTGTGTATGCCCCATTTCTTTGCAAACACTTTGTGGTACTTCAGCCTGACCCAAACGTGTCCCCAGCCACTTTAAGGCTGAGCAGAAGCTGCTGGAGGTATGCAGAGAGACAGAGCTAGGACTGAAGCCCTGAAACTCCCTGCTATCTAACAGGAGTCATGTTCCTACAGCCCTCCAAACACTTTTGTAAAAATTCCCCCAAAGGAATCAGGCTGTGAGCATGAAAACACATTTCTGCAAAACCCAGCACAGATGAAGTGCCTCTGAGTTTGCACAGTGGGTCTTTCAGAGCTAACATTTACCTGGGTTTCCCAGCGGGAAAGGAGGAAGGAGCGAAATACATCATCCAACAAACATCTCTTTTTTTACATAGCTTTTGGGAAGCCTCCAAGCTTTTACTTCCCTCTGGGTGATCCATTGCTTCTCCCTCTCCTGGGATGCTATGGGGAATGCTGCGCCGAGCTGCATGGCGCATTGTCCCATCCTCACCCTTCCTGCTGGGGCAGGGATGCTTTGTTTGCCTTTCGTGCCTGTGTGATCTGAACCAGCCCATTGTTTTTTTTCCCCTTGGGATCTACCTAGAGAGAAGAGTCTCATGGTGGGAAGCTGCTGGCAGCGTGGCTCAGCCCCAGCCCTGTATCACCAGCAGAGGCCGAGCCCTACACAAACAGCCCAGCCCTCCACTGGGGCGGGCAGGGAGTTACCCAACAGCAGGATGGGGCCGTGCCCAGCTCTGCTCCATGGGACACAGGGAAGGCAGCAGCCGCAGCAGCGCTCCGGTTCGTCACTGCTGGGAATTGTGCCATGCCGGAGGCTGCCATGCTGTTGGCCACCTGTTGTGCGTGGCCTTATTTTGATGATTATTTCAAGATTTCTCCAAGGAGGGTGCAAGCAGGCGGTGTGAGCACAGGGGAAGTAATGGGCAGAAAGCACAGGGGCTTGATGAGGACAACCCTCAGGGTCCCTCTTCCGTGCCACCCAGTGTCCCCATATGGCCATGGTGCAATTTTGGGCTGTGCAACTCAAAGGGTAGGTGCCATATCTGCTGAAATTGAGTGACTGTCACCTGCCAGGGGTGCAAATATGGGTATGGCACAGCCAACAAGTGGGCATGCCAAAGCCAGCGGGGACACGGCACTGCCAGCATGATGGCAGAGAGTCAGGGGAGGACATGGGAGCGGGGACACAGCAGATGCATTTTGTCAGCGGGGCTGAGGGCTGTGTGTGTGTTGGGGGAAGGGGTGCTGGCTGTGTGGGCGTATTTATGGCCTCTTCTCGCCAGCGCCTGCTCCCTGTGCACACAGAGGCTGCAGCAACCCAAGGGCACAGCCCACAGCTCGCTGGACTTTTACCCCGCTGTGCAAACAGGCAGGCGCCTGATTAGGGTATCAGTTGGAATTTCATGCTGTCAACGGCACCGGGAGCTTCTCCAGGGTGTGACAGAGCATCTTCCCTCTGTGTGGCTCTCATCTTCTTGCAGGCACCAAAGTGTCCAATGGCACACCGCTCCTTGGGCAGGAGACCCACCCACCCTGGTGCCTTTCCCTTTATGGCACCAGCTCCATTCCCATTGCCTCTCCAGCCTGTTTTAGCCACCAGTGCCCTGCTGTGCCATGTGCCAGACTCAGTAGGGCTCAACACTGGGCACAGCAACTCCTGTAAGGTCACAGAAAAAAAAACATTGCTCTGCCCTCTCTCTGCCCCATCCCTCCTTTGCTCCTCTGTCTCCTCTACCCAGAAGGACTTCACCCTTCATCACATCCACCTGCCCCACCAGCACATCTTTGTTTGTTTTGAGGCTGGAGAAGCTGTTTTGGGCAGGAATTTAATGGCAGCCCCAAATCTGATGTGGCTGAGATGGAGATAGGCAGTGATTAGATGGGGAAGAGGACAGCACAGGCAGTGGGGACCACCTGTGCCAGCTCTGTCACGACCAGGCACTGATGCCAGCTGTCCCAAGCTCTATCTCATATCCTCATTCTCTGTTTGCTCTTCTTGGACAAGGAGGATATTCAGCCCATCAACAGCCATAAAATGAGATTAGAGGCGGGCAGGCACCAATCAGCAGCAGCCACGTCGGTGGGCAGCTGGCCTTGTTCTTTGGCCTCCAGCACCAGCAAGGCCCAGCCTCACCCTTTTCCCGGCTGTCCTCGGGAAACCATCCATCCCTTAGCCATCCCCACTGTACCCAAGGGACAGGACATGGCTGCCTCGTGCCACATTGCAGCCATGCTGCCCTCGTGAGATGGACACACAGCACACTGCAATCAGGCTATGGGGCCAGGCTGCTGTCTTCAGGTATCTGTCCATGCCCTCCCTGATGGCACTGGTCTGATCACACTTGGGGACATCAATGTGGGCACATGGGGAGAGGCAGCAACACACCCACAGCTCACAGGGCTCCTGCTCGCTTTTATTTTTACCAAAGCCTAGAAAATAAAATGTTCTGCCTTCTGTACACAAGCTGTGAGCTGAAGTCCCAGGCCAACACCAGCGTCTGCCTTTGGTGTAAAGTAGCAGTGATGGCCCCAGGGAGATGTCACTGGTCCCCATGGTGGGGGATGCAGACCCTATTAAGGGGCTGTAGGTGCAGTGGGTGTCAAGGACCTGTGCAGTATGAAACCCCAAACACTGTGAGTTCTAGGCCAGAATGGGCTGGGAGCGGACAAGGGGCTCTGCAGGCAACAGGGACATCTCCACTTCTTGTTCCTGCTGGGGCTCAGAGTGATGGTGCTAGAAGAGGATCATGAGGGCCGCTGAACCCTCACCTTGGTCTTGGGAAGCCACAGCCCCAAGTAGGAGCCTCAAACCCTCCTGTGTCCCAGCACACCCTCTGGGGCACCCAAAACTGGGCTGTAAGGTAGCTGAGGCAGTAGAGATCCAAGGATTCAGAAGGATTAAGGGGAATTTTAACTCTGATTTCCAGGAGGAAAAAAAAGCCATTGGTTACCAATGGTGCAGCAGATGGAGGAGTACAAAGCAGGCAAAACTCAGAGCCTTTTTTGTTTTGGAGTAAACAGCACAGACCCACCCATCTCTCTCTTCAGAAGCCAGCAATCCATCATCTTGCACCAGGACATGTCCCATCACCATGATGGTCCTGGCAGCTGGTAGTGCCTTGATGCAGCACGGAGCTGTGCAGGTTCTGCAATGCCATGGGTAGGTGAGTGGCCCTTCTGGGCAACCTGGAGTTGTCCACTGTTCTAACTGCCAACCTTGTTCTTGTTCCTCCACGCTGGAAGGTGGTCTCAAAACCTCCATAGGGAGGTCCATCTGTAGGACAGATGTCTGCAGGTCTCACGATGGTCCTTTGTTGCCACAGGGATGGAGCTGGGGATGGTAGCTGGGGGACATGGGGGACGCTCATTGCCATTGTCTCAGTTTAAGGAGCCCCCATTCCCCTTCCAGTCCCAGTGCTGAGGGTCCTACCCAGCTCCTGCTGTCCAACTCGCTCCAGGCATGGCAGATTCCACAGACAATCTCAGTTGAGATTTGTCTGCTTTGAGTCCAGCCAAGCCTTTTCTTTAGTTCAGCCTCACTAGAACTGCCCCAAAGCAGCAGGCAGCTGGACCACCAGGAAGACCGCGCAGGAAGCAACCCACCGGCTCATTCTGATGTTCCACAGAAAGGGTCCTCCACCATCACCTAAAGACTCATCCCACTGGTTTTGGGCTACCAATGCCAGAGACCAGCGCATGTTTCCTACAGGAGAACAGCACTACCTAACATAGGGGCTTTGTGTAGGACAGAGCTCATCAGCCTCTTGGGAAGGCGACAGAGCCACCGTGCCCCAGGGGATGTGGTGTCTTTGGGTGCTCAGCAACAAGCTCTGCCATGTAGTGCTTATCTCTCAGTGTCTATGGCTGGTGGAGGGGGCTAAGGCATGAACTCCTCCTTGATGGTGAGCGGAGACGAGGAGACAAGGCTTGGGGCACTGCCACTGCAGAGGGTCCCCATGGGCCCCGGCGTGCCCACGGCTGGGGGGGTTGGCGTGGTTGTGCTGGTGGGTTGGCTCTGCTGCTGCAGCTTCTTTTTATTCACCTTCCTCTCCTTCGCCCTTCGGTTCTGAAACCAGATTTTCACCTGTGGAAATACACAGATAGCCATGCAGAAAAAAAGGGCACGTGGACAAGGAAGAGCACCCCAGGGGCACCACGGGAGCTGGAAGTAGAATGGGAATGGCATTGCCCTCTCTCAAATCCATCTCCAGCACTCACCTGCCGTTCAGTGAGCCCCAGGGCAGCGGCCAGCTCGGCCTTACGGCGGATGGTGATGTAGCGGCTGTAATGAAATTCCTTCTCCAGCTCCAGGCGCTGGTGGTCCGTGTACACCACCCGGTACTTGTCCTTTGTCCTCGTCTTGCCTGGCAGAGAGAGCAGAGTGAGGTGAGATGATAGGGCTGGGGGACAGGAGCATCGCTGATTGCATGGAGGAACTGCATGAGCACACAGAGAGCTCTGGAGGAACGTGGGACCAGAGGATAGGAGTCCTTGGCTCATATGGAGTTTGATACCTATCCTGGGTAGCACCAGGGTGTTTCTCCATGCTGGAAAGCACCGGGGGATAGGGGCTGTTCACGGTAGGAAGGGAAGGAGGTGTTCAGTAACATCCCAAGATAATGGTCTCCACATTCTACGCGCCATGATCATCACCTCAAGAGGAGCAGAGCTGCAGCCCAGGCAGAGGACACGCTGCCTGGACAAGTCCAGCCCAGAGGGCTGCAGGAAGCCCAGCTCTGTGCCACAGAGCCCAAACCCACAGTGCCATCAGTTGAAGGCACACAGATCAGGACAGGAAAAGAGGGAAAACCCAGGAGTGACAGCATTTTTCTGCCACCAAGAGAGGTTTTCATCAGCTCACGCTGTGTTCAGAAAAGAATGGCGTAGTTATTAAAGATATGATGGGGAGAGCCCACAGTAAACACAAACATTCCCTGTGGTGGACTCAATAGTCAGCACTGCTTGGCCATAACCAGCCTGAACCTGCCCTAGGGTCTCCCCAAGTGTCATCAGAGCTCCACTGAACCCCGCATTTCACCTGAGCAAGAAGATAGCTGGCACATGGTGCCAAGAATACTGCTTCCTATTAGAAAAACACAGTGGGCAACAGCACTGGGTAGCAGTGGTCCAGCCCTGCCCACGCCCCCAGCACAGTGCATATTTCCATGATCTGAGGAGGTGGAGGTACAGCAAGGCTGTGCCATGGATAGGGATGAAAACTGCATCCCCTGGAACCAGGGCTCAAGATATCTTCTTTCGCATATGAATTCTTTTTTTTTTTTCCTTTTTCATTTGGAAGCAATACCCTTTCTGAAGAGATAATGACTGAAAAGTGATCTTATTTGCGATATTGCAATTTAAATACCACTGCGTGGTGGAAAAAAAACAGCTGGAACGCAATGGAACTGACAGCTAACGTTAAAAAAATTAAAGAGTAACGAAACAAGGCGGTTTGTGGATACTGCATCTGCCAGGAATTCTAGCAGGGATTATTATTTCCTGCTGCAGCCGTAAATAGATCCATCACTGCCTGCGCTCTGTTGTTCTCTTGTCGTTGCTCGTCCTTGGCGAACCCCGGCGCAGCCCTGGGTGCTCATTGCAAATACCAGGGAGCAAAGATTCTGCTCGCCACCAACCCAGAGATGGAGATTTCCTCGCCTTGACTAATTGCAGTTTTCAGTAATGTTTGCTGAATTCAGGAATGTATTGTGAGCGATTCACAAGGAGAAGAAAGGGACTTGCAAGAAATGCTATTGACAATGAATAATGCGGCTACCTTGAATATCAATGCTGGGTTACGCTTAACTCGCCCTCGGTGGCCCTTTTATGGCTCTGGGAAAGGAAAGAGGAAATTTGGGATGAGCCATCATGGCTCCTCATGGTGACCCCTCATACCTGTGGGTAAGACCCCAATGCCTGCAGGGATCTTGAGGAGCAGTGGGATGGGGCAATCTGGGGTTGGGGCTGTGCCAGGACGTGGCCCACGGCTGTTGGAGGGGGCCATGGGTGGTAGCATGGATGGGACAAGGGTCCTCCTGCTGCCAGCACCATCCAGCCCCAACACACATTCAAACTTCCTCCTTCTTGTCCCCAGAAGAAAAAAGGAATAGCTCAAGCAGCCAAACTGAGCCATCCGTGGGGCCAGAAGGAAGGATTCCAGCGTTGGGATCAAGGCAGGGCCCAAAGCTTGGGGAGAGGGCATCGTTACTGCTGTTAATGTATAACCCTAATAGCACTCACCTGAGCCACGATTAGATAAGGGAATAGCTTCAATGTGCTGCACAGGCCCCAGAGGACACACTCCTGAGTGTGTGTGCACACGCACTCACAGACACATTAAGGGAGACCCCCTGCCCTGATCTGCTCCACATGGCAGCCCTGGGGATGGGGATGGGGACGAGGATAGGGAGACAGGAGTTCCCTGCCCTTGACCACAGTACTAATAGCATCTCTGGGGTGTCCAAATTGAGGTCATGCAGCCTGAGTGACACAGCATTATTGCTTCCCTCCCTCCAGAACAGAGGCAGAGGAGAGGAAAACCCAACCCCAGCTCTGTGCTCTCTGTCTCCAGCTCTGCACCTACAGGGCTACTGTCACAAACAGGCGTAGGAAGGCACCACAGGATGACGGAGGCTGTTAGGGGGCTATAATTCACCCTCTCCAGCCATAGACTGTGTAAAGGATGGCTTTCAACAAGACACAGACCCCCTAAAAGAGGTGGGCAGTGGAGTGGTGGGATGTTTTGAGGCTGATGCAGGGCAGCTGTAGCAAATGCTAGATCAAAACAGGCAAGAGTATAATCCTATGCTATTCCCCAAAGGTCTCCATTTCACAGGTCAAAGCAGCTCAAAATTACAGTGGCTGCAAGTCCTGGCTCCGTTCTGAGCACCACCGCAGCCATCAGGGCTCCGATCAGGTCAGAGTACAGCAAGCGGGGCTGTGGAGCTGGAGAGATGAGAGCCGTGCCGCTGCCAGCTGCAGAGGTCCCCAGGCCTGGGGACACAGGCACATGGCAATCCGGGCGCCAGGCACTGTGCAGGGCACTCAGCATGGGAGGAGCTGGTGGGGATGGAGCTGAGGCTCTGCACGCCCTGCTGCCCAGCAGCTCTTCGCATGACTGGCACGGAAAGATTGGGTTGTCCCAAGTGGTCTGAGAGCAGTGCATGGAACATATCATGGATGAGAGCCCTATTTCCCATTTCTTCCCAGGAAAATTCTCTATGAAAACTTTCCCCCTATCCCAGTGTAGCCTGGGCAATGATATGGGTAGGGAAACTGAGTCACAGAAGCAATACCAAATCAGAGCGGAGTCAGAGTGGGGTCACAGCCACGGGCAACTCAACTGCCCCTCCACCCTCTCACGTCTCCCACTGCAAAAGGGAGGGCAGCCAGCGGAACGATGCTGCATGATGCAGCCCTGGAACAAGGGTTGGGGTCTGTTCCCAGCACTCAGGACCCTCCTTGCTGGGTCACCATCATCTGGCAGCCAGATGTGCTCCAGCTGTGCCTGCACAGAGAGGTCGATGCTCCCTCTGCTGAGCAGAGGGGACCACAGCCACACCGTGCTGATTCTCAGCTCAGACAGCCCAGAACATGTTACTGCTCCCAAACCTTCTGGAAATAGCGGCCCCAAAGCCTGAGCACCCCATGCACACTCTGAACCCCCTAAGATCCATCTCAAGTATGCTCACCACACTCTTGGAGTCTAAGCCCCACCGCTACCCCTGCCTGCTGGGAACCAGTGGGCAGGGCTTTCACTTCCCCTTTCCATGCAGTATTTTCAAGTATTTCCCAGCCACCTCAGGAAGCGTGGTGTGATGGATGGGGCCATCAGCGCGGAATGAAGGACTGCAGCCACATGGGCCCCCTTATTGTTGTCAACCAGAGGACATCCCACCTCCATGAGATCCTGCCAAGATCTTTTCCCTTGGATTTAGACAACTGCTGGGTTTCCAAGACCATGTGAGAGGATCTACCCCAGCCCCTTTCTGTTTGCACTGCTGGCTGAGCCCCCACCCGATGGCCCTGCCCAGGCTGCCCTGGCTCCTGCTCCAGGTGGCACAAATGGGCACTGTGAGATGCTGGGCTGCAGGAAGGGCTCGCTGTGGCCACCACTGCCAGGCAGCCCTGCAGCCCCCAGAGCAGCTGCTCACAGGGCTGTCAGCCAACACCAAACCAAGCCAGGGAGATCTTCCTGGTGCCAAAGATCTCGGAGGAAGCAGCAGTGCCACCCCACTGGCAATAAAAACTCATTTGGCTTTGATATGTCACACACTGGGAATGTTTCAGTTACAAAACCGCACCACAGTTCCCAGTGGTTTTATAGTCTTCTGCACAGAGGATCAAACTCTGCACTTCGAAATAGCCCCATGGCTTTGCTATCGGTAAGAGCAGGGCCCATATGCTGGAGGGCAAATCCAAAAAGGATAGACCAGGACACCGGCAGCCAGGCTAAAGAGATTGGGAAGAAACAGAGCAGGCAGGGAAGAGCTGAGTCCACAGACCTCAGACCCCCAGGGCCAGGGAGGGCAGTCTGGCCCTGCCCAGCATCCCCGGCCCAGACCCACTCCCCAGCCAAGGAACAGCAGCCCCAGGCTGGGTGTTGGGACAAGCGTTTCCCAGAAGAGCAGTGATTCAAGCCTTTATTTTGGCAACCAGCGCATTCCAGGGGCTGCTCCTTGGTTTTATGAGCACCTCACCAAGTGCCGCCAGCCGGGCTGCAGCGCTGGGTCAAAGACCACAATGCAGGGACATGTGGGCTGCAGGCACGGAGCATCGCCTGCATGGTGTGGATCCACAGCCAGACCCAGGGCACAAAGCTGCCACCCCACTCCAGATTAAGCTGGTGGCACTGTGGGGGGCCCAGGTGGGCACTGGGATTCTCTGCCTCTTCACACCCCTTAGGGGAAGGATTCATCCCCTTATCCAGGAGAATCACAAAGCTAATAGCACTGGGGTGGGCGTCCTTGAAGGGTCTCCTGCAGGAAGCACTGGCCATTGGCCAGAGCATTAAGTGTCCCACAGCTAATCCTGGGGTATTAGCCAGCCAAGCCCATCACGTAGGTACCCCCAGGGAAGACCTTTTTATTCAAGGAAAGTCAATTCTAAGAAAGTTCAAACCACCTGTACCTTGGCCAGCAGGCTAAGCACTCAGCAAACCCCAGCAGAGGCCAGGAGCAGGCTGTGGGTTAATAATTTAAGGGGAGAGGACCAATAGGGACCCTGGTGGCATGCAGCACTCCAGGTGACCCAAGAGAGCAGAGGGTTTCTTGGGGAACAGCTGTGTCCCTAAAACAGGACCATGTCTTCCAGCCACCCCCGACACCCATCTCAAACCTCTCCTGGACTGGTGTCTCATTTATGGGGATTTTATGTTTCCTCCAGCATTCCTAGGGCTGAACAAGCAGAGCTGGAAAACCGAGCCAGAAACAGTGAAAACAGTGCTGGAACAGAGCGGAGAGCTGCACACTCGGTGCATTGCCTTCTGCCCATGCTTGTGGCATCCATACCCCGGGATGGTCCCACCATGGCTGCTCATCCTGCACTTCCCTATTCACATTCACCTCCCCAGGGATGTCCGGGCACACTTTCCCTTGCAACACAGTGCTGCAATCAGGCTCATTAGTGACCTGGAGGCTGCACACAGCATTTACATAGCTAACGAGGTGGGGGGGAGGGGGGGGTGAACTTCAAAGTTCAGCACACTGCCGCTTCCAGCGCCTTCCTGAGCTTTTTATAGAGCAGGGGTGTCATTCACAAGGAAGTTTGCAAATAATTACGAATAAGGAGAAAGCGTGAGGGTTTGACACTGTGCTCGTGAAGATTTTATGAGCAAAAAAAGGCTGATGCTTGGGAAGAAAGGAGGCATGGGGACACCTTGTTCCTTCTGTTTCCCAATTTGGGGCACTTAGCATCCGTTACCTGGGCTGAGCTTTGCCCTGCGCCGTGGCTGGCCCTGCTGGGTGAGGCACACACATTCTTAGCAGCAGGTATATCAGCTCATCGCCCCATGAGGTCTGACTCTGCACTGAGTCACCGGGAGACTTCTCATCAATTTCTCCCAGCTCTGCATCACGCCAGCAGAACCCCCTGGCACGCTCCATCCCCGCATGACATTGCTTCCAAGCATGGCACAGCTCCTTCTGAGCACCTTCACGCCATGGCTGATGGCTGTTTATACAAGGGAAGACAGAGGGAACCGTAATTTACAGCCCTCTGATGATTTACAGCGCTCGCAATGAAGCTCTCTGTATTTATAGCCCGCGCATTCATTTCCTATTCCCACAGCGTGGAGAGGGGTATAACCCATCCAGACTGATTAATGTACAGTTTATTGATTCCAATAAAACATTTCACCCTTATCTATGTCAAACCCACCTCCTGGTTTATGTAAAGGCAGCCTGGGCAGGCGCCGTGGCTTTGAATTCAGCTGCACAGTCTCATGAGCAGAAACCCCAGGACTGGGGGGGTTTGCAGAGGTGTCCCCTGTAACCAACGGGGTTTTGCTCCTGCCAGTCCTCTCTGCCTCCACGTGCAGGGAAGAACAGCTGGCTCATTTGTCCCTTTGTATGCATTTAATCTAAGAGATACAAACTGCTCAACAACTGATCTTTCCAGAATTCAATCACTCTGTTGCTGTGTGACTCAATCAGGGGAACTTTTCTGCCCTCATTACCTCTCACTCCCTTCATCCAGAGGTGTTCTTATACCTTCCTCCCCTCTTTCATTTTCCCTCTCACCTTTCCCAGAAGAAACTGAGACGTTTGGACCTACAAATCCCACAGAAGTTGTGGGCTCCCATTCAATGCGTAGGAGGAAGGAGGGCAATTTTCCTGAAGAGTTATATTCAGTGCTTAAAATGAATCAGGAAATGCCACCCTGCCTCTCCCTCCTTCTTGCAGAGCAGAGCTCTTTCCACCTCCTGGGATGCTCAGCCCCACCACAACCCCTGCTCCCACCAGGATGATCACAACCCCAGCACCCAGCACAGTCTCACAGCAATTTCCACGCAATTTCCAGAGAATGAGGCCTGGGGATGGGGCAGAGGAGCAGGGGATGGGACAGTGAGGACGTGGGCACCGCTGCGCATCGCCGTGCCCAGACCCTTCAGCATCATGAGGTCACTGTGTGGCTCTTGGCCATCGCATCCCCAGCACCGTGCATGGGGACAACTCAAAGCAGTGATGCCAGGAAATAAGAAGCAAGCTAACAAATGAGGCATTTTACACCATTTTCAAACAGGGAGCCCCGGACAAGGGGAAGAGGGAGAGGACGGCCGTCGGGCTGGGAACCTCGGAGGGGAACATGAAAGGGCACGAGCAGGGCAGGACAAAGGCTCTCCCCGCACCTCTCCTCAATGCCAAAGGAGCCGGCAGCATCTCCATGACAAAGCGAAGCCCGTGTCAATTTGGACTGGCCCCGAGGGGGGACTGCCCACCGCCTTTGAAGTGGGCATTGGGGCGGCCACGGGCGGAGGGCTGCGGGGCACAGACACTTCCACCTCCCCCCACCCCGCCGGGGTCAGGAGTTCATCAGGGACAAGACCCCGGGGTCAGGGGACAGAGTACAGGGACAGGGAACGGGGGATAAGACAGAGGGACAGGGGATGGGACATGGGGACAGGAGATAGGGCACAGGGACAGTATGGCTGCCCAGTGCCAGGCTCAGGATCTGTGCAAATGCTGTGTGCCATGCAACACCCAGAGCACCCACACACACCCTGCATGTGGCACCATCCCCAGTGCACCGCAGCTTGCATGCACCCTGAGCATGCAGCAGCACCCCTATGTGCTCGCTGACTGTGCAGTGAGCTGTGCACATGAACTGCTTGCAGCACCCTACACACACAGCACAGCACTCCTCCAAAAGGAGAACCCCACCACCACGACAATGAGCCTGGAATACCCTGGACTGGCCATGAGAAGGACTTCCCATGTGCAGAGCAGAGTTCTCATTCTCCAGAACAGGGTCACCCGTACACCAATGCTCTCCACGCTCATCCTCAGTCCATGCCACCTTGCCAGCCCCACATCTCTCCCCACTGGGGTCGTTCCCAGAGCAGGATCAAGCCCTGCAGGACTCCAAGCTGAGAGCTCCCATGTGAAGGAAGGAGTCCGGGTGTAGGGCTGGGGGTTTCCTTACCGCTGCTGCTGGTGCTGGGAATGCTGCGCCTCATCCATTCGTACGGGGTGCGCCTCTGTGCATTAGGGGACAGCTGTGGCACCGAGCTGCTGATGGCTGGAGGCAGGAGTCCAGAGCCCGCATGGGGCTGCATGGGGTTAAAATCCGGGGGGCTAAATCCAAACTGCCCCGGGTTGGTGGCGGCAGAGGCGGCAGCGGTGCCGTACGAGTGCCAGTCCTCCTTGGCAGGGGTGTAGGGTGAGCCCCAGGCGGCCGCCGGCTGCCCATGGTGCGGGTCGTTGTTAATCCCTGGCACATGGTGGTAGCTGGCGAAGTCCGAGTACTGGGGTGGCCCCGGCACGTAGTTCTGGGGGTTGAGGTTGAGGCTGGGATGCCGGACGGGACTGGGATACATGTTGGTGTCCTTATCCAAAAGATAGCCTACATACATCTTCTCTACCTGGCTCTGCGCTCATGCTGTGCCGATGCGCTGCGCCGCTCTGTGCCGAAGCGGCCGGGTGTCACGCAGCGGCTGCCCCTCCTTCGCCGCGCTCACCTGGGCGCCTTGGGGAGCTGTGTCCCGGGGCCAGGCACCTCCCTGCCCACAGGCTTTTATTGGGCCCAACCTCTCGCAGCATTTGCATTGAAAGGCAGGGTTGCATTTCAAAGTGCAGGAACCCCGGCGGTGCGGGGCGATCCGAACCTCCCACCGCCCCGCGTTCCCTCTGTGGTCACCAGCATCGGGCTGTCCCCATGCCACCAGCTGTGGTCTCTTTATGCCAGCTGGTTTTGGGGACAGTGTGGCACAGCTGGGATTGTGTTTGAAGATGCCCCAAAGGAGGTCACCCTGTCCTTAAAGCCATTTGTGCTCCAGGAGAAGGGCAGCTTGGGCTGAGCCCTCACATCAAATCCTGGCTGAAGGATTGAATCACCCATAAACCGCCAAATGGAATTGCCCCATCACCCTTGATGGGGACACCAAACCCCAGCACTGCTTTCCACTGCATTTGTCTGTTTTGGAAATGGGGTTGGTGGGAACAGGTGGCTCTGGGTCCCCCTCCATTTATAGCATCTGGGGGCAAACCCATCCCTGGAGCCCTGGAGCCAGGTTCAGCCCAGCCACAGAAAGCAGGATGGACAGACAGACAGAGCCAGAAGTAATGATCTTTATGGGTTCATTCCATTGGGATATTCTATGATTCTATGGATGCATGCCCCAAAAGCACGTCTGTCCCCAAGCAGAGGCCATCCACTTGTCACCAGGCAGGCCAGGCACACCTCTGCTCCAGAGGGGGTGAGGGACTGAGGTCACCTCTGTGCCATCACAGCACATTGCTGGTCACCTCAGCATGGTCCCAGTGTATGCGGAAGGGAAGGGAAAAAGGATTTAAGATGCAATTGAGAGAAGAGGATAAAACAGCAAACTTTCACAGTTTTTTGCAATTGTAGCTATGAATCTGTGAAGAGGTTTGAAGGTGGGATTGCTTTCCAGATTCATGGGGTTAAAAGGAAAATGGTAACAAAGCCAGCAAAGCTGCTGTGTTTGAGGAGCTCAGTGCATACAGCACACAAGCGCTTTCCTGCTGCTACTGGGCATGTCCCAGCCATAGCTGGGCTGTGGGTGCAGGGCTCCATGGGTCCATGAGCACCCTACCTGCACCCTCCTGCAACAGGTGAAGGGCTCAGCACAGAGCAGCACGGCCAGGTGCCTGCTAGCAGCGTGCCACCAGCTCCAGGGTGGACTGGGGATGACAACTGGGCCATAAAGATCCACCAGTGATAACTTCCCTCTTTTCCTCCTCTTTGGCCTATGTATTGCTGGAGGGGATTGTGGCTGGAAGAACTGATGCCAGGGAAAAGCCTTTCATGGCTGTGAGTGGAGGGTGGCCCTGCAGAGACCTTGGGACCACTGTCCACAACAGGGGGGCCCTTTGGTGTTCAGCTTGGTGGGACATCACCCACACTGGGGTTCCACAGGAGAGCAGGTCAGGGGCAGCAAAACCCCACATGGACCCTCTGCACCCACCCAGAGACCCTCAGTGCCAACCCAACCGGGGGGGCTCCTTCCAGCCCTCCCTACCTGAGATTCCCAGAGGAAACCAAACTGATGCAGTGAGAAGAGGAGCAGCCAGGATTTCCCCAGGGCTCAGCACTGCTATCCATGATCGAGTGATGCCATCTCCTGGAAGCAGGAGGGCCAGAAAGGGAGGTTCCCAGGGCCAGGCTGTCAGGAATGGAGCTCTGCAGGGCAGAGTACTGCCCCTGCTCTGGGGAGGAGGCATTCTCCACAGGAAGCCAAGCCCTGCATTGCACCTGGCTTGTTCGGAATCTCTGCTGTGGTTTCAGCAGGATGGGGAGATGCCTGAGGAGGCAAAGTGGTGTCCCAGAAGTGGTTGGAGGTGGGGGAAACTCACTCCTTCCTCCTGGTTCAGGCTGTCAGCAGAGGGTTAACGATTCCCACATTAAGTGGCTGCAGATGTGTGGGAAAGTCTGGGACGAGTGGACTCACTGCTATTAGTATTCACCCCCCGGCCTGCTGCTGCCTCCAGAGCTCTGTGCTGCACATTTAATACTGGGGCTCATCGTGGGGGTGAGGAAAGTGCGTGGGATAGGGGCGGAAAGGCTGCGAGGAGGGGAAGCAGTGGGGCAGCATCCTCTGCCACTGCCTGATCACAGTGCCTGAACCCCAGGGAGGTGACAGATAGTGGCTGTAGGAACGTAACACTGCATCTCCGCTACATCAGTGCGAGTCATAGAATCATAGAATCGAGTTGGAAGGGGCTTTTAAAGTCTATTTGGTCTGACTCCCCTGCAGCGAGCAGGGACACCTACAGCCTGTGCAGCCTGACACTGAGTGTCTGCAGGGACGGGGCTCTGAGCACTGATGGAGCTGTGGGTCCCTGCTCATTGCAGGGCAGTCGCACCAGATGGAGGTTCCTTCCAACTCAAATAATTCGATGAGTCTATCATCTGCTGCTTCTTCCCTACCTGCCTCCCATTTGTGGGCACAGGGAACTCATTGCTGACTCCGCCAAATCACCTGGCTCAAGTGGCCCTTCTTTCTTGGGTTTCCATCTCAACTTGCGATGGAGGTCACAAAGATGCTGTGATCCTGGTGATGCCTGAGCAGTGCAAACCCCACGGAACATTCCTCTCCCTCGTTAGCACTAACTCTGCTTATCTGGCCTTGCTGCAGTCTGCAAACCCCCGCAGAGAGCAACTCTGGCAGCCTCCCCTGCAGCTGTCCCAGTCCCGGGGGAACCACTAAGTCCCGCAAGTGCCACGAACGGAGGTGCAGGAGCCCAAAATAGAGGTGAGCAAAGCAGGGGTCAGCGAGCCGCTCCCCTCCACCCACACGCTCGCAAGGCGCGAGTCCCTCCGGCGTTGGGGCTTCCTTTGGGTTGGCCTTTCCCAGGAGCTGCTGTGACCCCAAACTCAGCGCCAGCCCCGGCTGCTGGCTGGGGACGTGCAGCGCCGTGCGCTCGCCGCATCCCAAAGCATCACTGCTCGACCCTGGCTGATTCCTGGCAAGATTGAGTGCCCGCGTTGTTCACGGGGTCGTCCATTTGCAGGCAGGAGAAGGGGGATCTGCGTGACCTGTTTGTGCCTGGAGCCCATCCCCAGCACAGAGGACCCAGCACAGGATTGCACCATCAGGTTTTTCCCTCTTCTGTTCCGAGAATGGGGTTGTTGTTGGGAAATGGCTTTTTGCTGAGCTATTCCCAGCAGAACACGTGCCCCCCAGGAGGGACCCACCCTGCATGTCCTTATCCCTTGAGAAGAGCCTCACAAAGAGCCACATGCCCATATGAGCCATCTCTTGGGCACTCTTCTGCATGGCAAAGCGCCAGCGTCGGCTGTGAGCCCCACCAGAATGCAGATCCCCATTGAATGCCAATAATTGAAGACAGATCCCCACTGAATGCCAACAACCGAGGATGCCACCAGCCAGGATCTTTTTGCCCTCTGCCAAATGAAAGAGATCTCCAAAGAAAACCCTTCCATTTGGCTGCTCATCAGTGAAGAGTGAGTGCTGAGATAAGTGGAGATAAGCAGCAATCTCCAGGGCTGGGCAATCATTAGCTGTGCCCATTGTGCCGCGTTGGACCAGCAGGATGGAAGGGGATGGTACCTTGCAAACAATCCAACATCAGATCTCAGCAGTGCTGTCTTTACAGGAAGGGCTTTTCATTCTTGGAAGAGAAAAAAGGAGAAAGAAGGGCATCTTCTCAGGAAAACTCATTCATGAGAGATGCTGCATTTTCATAGTATTTTTATACTTGGATCAGAATAAAGCACATCTCCAAGGCAGAAACAAGACAAGATTGGGTGGTTCAGAAGACAGTTTCCATCCAGAAGGTCTCTATACTTTGTCAAAAAGGCAAAACAAATTGCTAAAAATCCCAGTGCAGACAAACTATATTTGTGTCCATCAAGAGATTGCCAGAAAATTGATTTGAGCTCACCAAAGTGTGTGGAGGGATCTGCGCAGATACATTACCATGCACATCATGGGCATTCAGCACAAGGGTGCTGAGGGGATGGGATGGCAGAGGTGGGAGCTGTTAGGTACGACAGGGAGATGTCAGGATGGCTGGGCTCCTTCCCGGGGCACAGAGCAGCACAGGACACATCCATACCCCTAAGCACCCAAATGAACCCCATCCGGCCACCACCATCCCCACATCCCCAGCATCCCACACCAGGGCATCCCAGTTGCATGTTATCTTTTATTCCCCGTTCCAAAAACAACCAACCCACCGCTCCAAGGTCCCCCAGAGGAGCATTGTTGCCATGTGTTGGTGGTCCCAGTGCCTGGCTGGGGGCCGTGGGGCCGAGGGGGGG